>NW_026518951.1:0-111772 GCF_947347685.1 Pleuronectes platessa | reverse complement strand
GCATCACACTCGCGCTGTGGGTTTTACGCGGTGTCATTGCCGCCGGTCTACGGGGAGTATGACGGAAGTTGCATGTGCGCAGGACATCAGCTCCTGTGGAAACACACGAGCAAAGCGATGACGGAAGCGACGCTGATGGGATCGGTCCCAGAATTTCCTTGTGGTTAACTCTTTAGATTTGGAAGGGTCGAACATCAAAGCAGCAAACACAAAAACCTGAAGGGAACAACCTAAACTTAACTACTGAAATTAATGGAACCAAAAGACATGTTCCTATCCTGACTCCTCTTCCAGAAACAGGAGAAAAAATGGGTTCAACTCAAATCATACCCACCCCCCGAACCTGGCTGGGACATCCTCAACAGATCTTAAGACACGTTACAAGTGTAAGGGGTCAATTCTTAATACAGTTTTCGAGTTTTGGCAGTGTTATTTTTCCCGTTTTGCTGATATTTTAATTCATCCGACAGGACAGTGATTCCTATAGGCTGCGGGGATTTGGCGACGTCTATTAAGGGACACCGTAGCGCTCCCTCTCGCCCTCTCTCTCTCTCCACTGCCGGTCCTGTGTGTGTGAGTAAGTGCAGCGTGGCCGCAGCAGGTGCGGACACAAATTGTTTGTTGCGGTGAGTTTGCTGAAAGTAACTTTAATGTCAACGGAGATCACTCAGAAAACGTTCCGCAAATATTAACCTTTATTCCGTCCCTAGAGCCAGCGTACAGCTGTGTGCGTGAGGGTGAGACCGTATCAGCGTCGGCATAAATGCGCGCTGTAATCTTCAGTAATAAGAGTAATACTTGTAAGTAATGCGCCGGAACAATTAACAGAGTCTTCACTATTGTGTGCGTGACATTAAGTTAAGTTGTCTTTTCCTGTTTTAGTAATTGCTCTCAAGACAATAAGGACGGCGTGGATCCCTGCTTTATTTTAAATGAATTAAAGGTATGACATAATGATGTGTTTTATGATTGTCAATGTTTTCAAACATTTTGATAAACTGGTTTAAATTGTGTGAACTAACTACAACAAGTTTGTTTTATAGGGCTGCCTTATTTGACCTCATTTAAATTTAGTTTCTTTCTGATTTATTGGTTTGATTATTGTGCTTTTTGTTTTATTTTATTTTGCTCTATGGGAATGTGCAATATGGTTGACTGGTACGTATTAAATAAATTGTATATTTCTGAAATCACAGCCTCTTCTGCTGATGTTTTAATGTTCCTGACAGGACGGTGATTCTTATAGGCTGCAGGGAGTCGGCGAAGTCTATTTAGGGACCCCCTAACTCTTCCCTTCTCCCCCTCTCTCTCTCCCCCCACTGCCGGTCCTGTGTGTGTGAGGAAGTGTTGCGTGGGCCGAGCAGGGATGGATTTATAAAAGAGTGCGTAGGATTCTTACTAAAAGTGTGCTTATGCCCAAAAGCAGGAAATGGCGTAAGCCAAAGCTAATTCCGATTTATAAAACCGTGCGCACGCAAAACCTGAACTCCAAATCCGCTCTCCACACGCTCAATTTCTACTATAAATGGTCAATGCATAGCACGTCACGAATATTAAATTATGAAGCTGACCAATGGTTTTCCACCGCGAGTCCTGACGGAGGCACGGCATCAAGCGATGTGAAGAGGAAGTAAAACTTTCAGACACTGACATCGAGGTGTTTGTTAGTGAGATGGAGGTGAAGAGCGACTTATGGGACAGCTGTGATGTCACTAATAAAGGAAATACACTGATACTCTGCCGCTGCTGCTGTGGATAACACAATGTGTGAGAATAGAAATCGCTGAACCCTCGCTTCCTCCTCATCCTTCCATTCGCATGCACACATCGTCCAGAACCCCCCACCGGGGTCACGGTAGTATTTATCCATTTAGAGAATCGGACCGCTTCCCTCACATCAGTGGATCCTTGCCTCCACTCTGGGATCTTATTTGGAAAGTTTATTGATTTCTTGTAAGTGATCTCCTGTGCGCTCTGCCCGCTCTCTGTGCGCTCTGCGCCACTGCGCTCTCTGCGGTCTGCGCGCTCTGCTGAATTATGTTGAATTTCATTTAAAACAATAATAAACAGACAAATAAATTTACATGACAATTGTTTACAGGGCGGGAGTTACACTCCAACAGAACGCATCACACTCGCGCTGTGGGTTTTACGCGGTGTCATTGCCGCCGGTCTACGGGGAGTATGACGGAAGTTGCATGTGCGCAGGACATCAGCTCCTGTGGAAACACACGAGCAAAGCGATGACGGAAGCGACGCTGATGGGATCGGTCCCAGAATTTCCTTGTGGTTAACTCTTTAGATTTGGAAGGGTCGAACATCAAAGCAGCAAACACAAAAACCTGAAGGGAACAACCTAAACTTAACTACTGAAATTAATGGAACCAAAAGACATGTTCCTATCCTGACTCCTCTTCCAGAAACAGGAGAAAAAATGGGTTCAACTCAAATCATACCCACCCCCCGAACCTGGCTGGGACATCCTCAACAGATCTTAAGACACGTTACAAGTGTAAGGGGTCAATTCTTAATACAGTTTTCGAGTTTTGGCAGTGTTATTTTTCCCGTTTTGCTGATATTTTAATTCATCCGACAGGACAGTGATTCCTATAGGCTGCGGGGATTTGGCGACGTCTATTAAGGGACACCGTAGCGCTCCCTCTCGCCCTCTCTCTCTCTCCACTGCCGGTCCTGTGTGTGTGAGTAAGTGCAGCGTGGCCGCAGCAGGTGCGGACACAAATTGTTTGTTGCGGTGAGTTTGCTGAAAGTAACTTTAATGTCAACGGAGATCACTCAGAAAACGTTCCGCAAATATTAACCTTTATTCCGTCCCTAGAGCCAGCGTACAGCTGTGTGCGTGAGGGTGAGACCGTATCAGCGTCGGCATAAATGCGCGCTGTAATCTTCAGTAATAAGAGTAATACTTGTAAGTAATGCGCCGGAACAATTAACAGAGTCTTCACTATTGTGTGCGTGACATTAAGTTAAGTTGTCTTTTCCTGTTTTAGTAATTGCTCTCAAGACAATAAGGACGGCGTGGATCCCTGCTTTATTTTAAATGAATTAAAGGTATGACATAATGATGTGTTTTATGATTGTCAATGTTTTCAAACATTTTGATAAACTGGTTTAAATTGTGTGAACTAACTACAACAAGTTTGTTTTATAGGGCTGCCTTATTTGACCTCATTTAAATTTAGTTTCTTTCTGATTTATTGGTTTGATTATTGTGCTTTTTGTTTTATTTTATTTTGCTCTATGGGAATGTGCAATATGGTTGACTGGTACGTATTAAATAAATTGTATATTTCTGAAATCACAGCCTCTTCTGCTGATGTTTTAATGTTCCTGACAGGACGGTGATTCTTATAGGCTGCAGGGAGTCGGCGAAGTCTATTTAGGGACCCCCTAACTCTTCCCTTCTCCCCCTCTCTCTCTCCCCCCACTGCCGGTCCTGTGTGTGTGAGGAAGTGTTGCGTGGGCCGAGCAGGGATGGATTTATAAAAGAGTGCGTAGGATTCTTACTAAAAGTGTGCTTATGCCCAAAAGCAGGAAATGGCGTAAGCCAAAGCTAATTCCGATTTATAAAACCGTGCGCACGCAAAACCTGAACTCCAAATCCGCTCTCCACACGCTCAATTTCTACTATAAATGGTCAATGCATAGCACGTCACGAATATTAAATTATGAAGCTGACCAATGGTTTTCCACCGCGAGTCCTGACGGAGGCACGGCATCAAGCGATGTGAAGAGGAAGTAAAACTTTCAGACACTGACATCGAGGTGTTTGTTAGTGAGATGGAGGTGAAGAGCGACTTATGGGACAGCTGTGATGTCACTAATAAAGGAAATACACTGATACTCTGCCGCTGCTGCTGTGGATAACACAATGTGTGAGAATAGAAATCGCTGAACCCTCGCTTCCTCCTCATCCTTCCATTCGCATGCACACATCGTCCAGAACCCCCCACCGGGGTCACGGTAGTATTTATCCATTTAGAGAATCGGACCGCTTCCCTCACATCAGTGGATCCTTGCCTCCACTCTGGGATCTTATTTGGAAAGTTTATTCATTTCTTGTAAGTGATCTCCTGTGCGCTCTGCCCGCTCTCTGTGCGCTCTGCGCCACTGCGCTCTCTGCGGTCTGCGCGCTCTGCTGAATTATGTTGAATTTCATTTAAAACAATAATAAACAGACAAATAAATTTACATGACAATTGTTTACAGGGCGGGAGTTACACTCCAACAGAACGCATCACACTCGCGCTGTGGGTTTTACGCGGTGTCATTGCCGCCGGTCTACGGGGAGTATGACGGAAGTTGCATGTGCGCAGGACATCAGCTCCTGTGGAAACACACGAGCAAAGCGATGACGGAAGCGACGCTGATGGGATCGGTCCCAGAATTTCCTTGTGGTTAACTCTTTAGATTTGGAAGGGTCGAACATCAAAGCAGCAAACACAAAAACCTGAAGGGAACAACCTAAACTTAACTACTGAAATTAATGGAACCAAAAGACATGTTCCTATCCTGACTCCTCTTCCAGAAACAGGAGAAAAAATGGGTTCAACTCAAATGATACCCACCCCCCGAACCTGGCTGGGACATCCTCAACAGATCTTAAGACACGTTACAAGTGTAAGGGGTCAATTCTTAATACAGTTTTCGAGTTTTGGCAGTGTTATTTTTCCCGTTTTGCTGATATTTTAATTCATCCGACAGGACAGTGATTCCTATAGGCTGCGGGGATTTGGCGACGTCTATTAAGGGACACCGTAGCGCTCCCTCTCGCCCTCTCTCTCTCTCCACTGCCGGTCCTGTGTGTGTGAGTAAGTGCAGCGTGGCCGCAGCAGGTGCGGACACAAACTGTTTGTTGCGGTGAGTTTGCTGAAAGTAACTTTAATGTCAACGGAGATCACTCAGAAAACGTTCCGCAAATATTAACCTTTATTCCGTCCCTAGAGCCAGCGTACAGCTGTGTGCGTGAGGGTGAGACCGTATCAGCGTCGGCATAAATGCGCGCTGTAATCTTCAGTCATAAGAGTAATACTTGTAAGTAATGCGCCGGAACAATTAACAGAGTCTTCACTATTGTGTGCGTGACATTAAGTTAAGTTGTCTTTTCCTGTTTTAGTAATTGCTCTCAAGACAATAAGGACGGCGTGGATCCCTGCTTTATTTTAAATGAATTAAAGGTATGACATAATGATGTGTTTTATGATTGTCAATGTTTTCAAACATTTTGATAAACTGGTTTAAATTGTGTGAACTAACTACAACAAGTTTGTTTTATAGGGCTGCCTTATTTGACCTTATTTAAATTTAGTTTCTTTCTGATTTATTGGTTTGACTATTGTGCTTTTTGTTTTATTTTATTTTGTTCTATGGGAATGTGCAATATGGTTGACTGGTACGTATTAAATAAATTGTATATTTCTGAAATCACAGCCTCTTCTGCTGATGTTTTAATGTTCCTGACAGGACGGTGATTCTTATAGGCTGCAGGGAGTCGGCGAAGTCTATTTAGGGACCCCCTAACTCTTCCCTTCTCCCCCTCTCTCTCTCCCCCCACTGCCGGTCCTGTGTGTGTGAGGAAGTGTTGCGTGGGCCGAGCAGGGATGGATTTATAAAAGAGTGCGTAGGATTCTTACTAAAAGTGTGCTTATGCCCAAAAGCAGGAAATGGCGTAAGCCAAAGCTAATTCCGATTTATAAAACCGTGCGCACGCAAAACCTGAACTCCAAATCCGCTCTCCACACGCTCAATTTCTACTATAAATGGTCAATGCATAGCACGTCACGAATATTAAATTATGAAGCTGACCAATGGTTTTCCACCGCGAGTCCTGACGGAGGCACGGCATCAAGCGATGTGAAGAGGAAGTAAAACTTTCAGACACTGACATCGAGGTGTTTGTTAGTGAGATGGAGGTGAAGAGCGACTTATGGGACAGCTGTGATGTCACTAATAAAGGAAATATACTGATACTCTGCCGCTGCTGCTGTGGATAACACAATGTGTGAGAATAGAAATCGCTGAACCCTCGCTTCCTCCTCATCATTCCATTCGCATGCACACATCGTCCAGAACCCCCCACCGGGGTCACGGTAGTATTTATCCATTTAGAGAATCGGACCGCTTCCCTCACATCAGTGGATCCTTGCCTCCACTCTGGGATCTTATTTGGAAAGTTTATTCATTTCTTGTAAGTGATCTCCTGTGCGCTCTGCCCGCTCTCTGTGCGCTCTGCGCCACTGCGCTCTCTGCGGTCTGCGCGCTCTGCTGAATTATATTGAATTTCATTTAAAACAATAATAAACAGACAAATAAATTTACATGACAATTGTTTACAGTGCGGGAGTTACACTCCAACAGAACGCATCACACTCGCGCTGTGGGTTTTACGCGGTGTCATTGCCGCCGGTCTACGGGGAGTATGACGGAAGTTGCATGTGCGCAGGACATCAGCTCCTGTGGAAACACACGAGCAAAGCGATGACGGAAGCGACGCTGATGGGATCGGTCCCAGAATTTCCTTGTGGTTAACTCTTTAGATTTGGAAGGGTCGAACATCAAAGCAGCAAACACAAAAACCTGAAGGGAACAACCTAAACTTAACTACTGAAATTAATGGAACCAAAAGACATGTTCCTATCCTGACTCCTCTTCCAGAAACAGGAGAAAAAATGGGTTCAACTCAAATGATACCCACCCCCCGAACCTGGCTGGGACATCCTCAACAGATCTTAAGACACGTTACAAGTGTAAGGGGTCAATTCTTAATACAGTTTTCGAGTTTTGGCAGTGTTATTTTTCCCGTTTTGCTGATATTTTAATTCATCCGACAGGACAGTGATTCCTATAGGCTGCGGGGATTTGGCGACGTCTATTAAGGGACACCGTAGCGCTCCCTCTCGCCCTCTCTCTCTCTCCACTGCCGGTCCTGTGTGTGTGAGTAAGTGCAGCGTGGCCGCAGCAGGTGCGGACACAAACTGTTTGTTGCGGTGAGTTTGCTGAAAGTAACTTTAATGTCAACGGAGATCACTCAGAAAACGTTCCGCAAATATTAACCTTTATTCCGTCCCTAGAGCCAGCGTACAGCTGTGTGCGTGAGGGTGAGACCGTATCAGCGTCGGCATAAATGCGCGCTGTAATCTTCAGTCATAAGAGTAATACTTGTAAGTAATGCGCCGGAACAATTAACAGAGTCTTCACTATTGTGTGCGTGACATTAAGTTAAGTTGTCTTTTCCTGTTTTAGTAATTGCTCTCAAGACAATAAGGACGGCGTGGATCCCTGCTTTATTTTAAATGAATTAAAGGTATGACATAATGATGTGTTTTATGATTGTCAATGTTTTCAAACATTTTGATAAACTGGTTTAAATTGTGTGAACTAACTACAACAAGTTTGTTTTATAGGGCTGCCTTATTTGACCTTATTTAAATTTAGTTTCTTTCTGATTTATTGGTTTGACTATTGTGCTTTTTGTTTTATTTTATTTTGTTCTATGGGAATGTGCAATATGGTTGACTGGTACGTATTAAATAAATTGTATATTTCTGAAATCACAGCCTCTTCTGCTGATGTTTTAATGTTCCTGACAGGACGGTGATTCTTATAGGCTGCAGGGAGTCGGCGAAGTCTATTTAGGGACCCCCTAACTCTTCCCTTCTCCCCCTCTCTCTCTCCCCCCACTGCCGGTCCTGTGTGTGTGAGGAAGTGTTGCGTGGGCCGAGCAGGGATGGATTTATAAAAGAGTGCGTAGGATTCTTACTAAAAGTGTGCTTATGCCCAAAAGCAGGAAATGGCGTAAGCCAAAGCTAATTCCGATTTATAAAACCGTGCGCACGCAAAACCTGAACTCCAAATCCGCTCTCCACACGCTCAATTTCTACTATAAATAGTCAATGCATAGCACGTCACGAATATTAAATTATGAAGCTGACCAATGGTTTTCCACCGCGAGTCCTGACGGAGGCACGGCATCAAGCGATGTGAAGAGGAAGTAAAACTTTCAGACACTGACATCGAGGTGTTTGTTAGTGAGATGGAGGTGAAGAGCGACTTATGGGACAGCTGTGATGTCACTAATAAAGGAAATACACTGATACTCTGCCACTGCTGCTGTGGATAACACAATGTGTGAGAATAGAAATCGCTGAACCCTCGCTTCCTCCTCATCATTCCATTCGCATGCACACATCGTCCAGAACCCCCCACCGGGGTCACGGTAGTATTTATCCATTTAGAGAATCGGACCGCTTCCCTCACATCAGTGGATCCTTGCCTCCACTCTGGGATCTTATTTGGAAAGTTTATTCATTTCTTGTAAGTGATCTCCTGTGCGCTCTGCCCGCTCTCTGTGCGCTCTGCGCCACTGCGCTCTCTGCGGTCTGCGCGCTCTGCTGAATTATGTTGAATTTCATTTAAAACAATAATAAACAGACAAATAAATTTACATGACAATTGTTTACAGTGCGGGAGTTACACTCCAACAGAACGCATCACACTCGCGCTGTGGGTTTTACGCGGTGTCATTGCCGCCGGTCTACGGGGAGTATGACGGAAGTTGCATGTGCGCAGGACATCAGCTCCTGTGGAAACACACGAGCAAAGCGATGACGGAAGCGACGCTGATGGGATCGGTCCCAGAATTTCCTTGTGGTTAACTCTTTAGATTTGGAAGGGTCGAACATCAAAGCAGCAAACACAAAAACCTGAAGGGAACAACCTAAACTTAACTACTGAAATTAATGGAACCAAAAGACATGTTCCTATCCTGACTCCTCTTCCAGAAACAGGAGAAAAAATGGGTTCAACTCAAATCATACCCACCCCCCGAACCTGGCTGGGACATCCTCAACAGATCTTAAGACACGTTACAAGTGTAAGGGGTCAATTCTTAATACAGTTTTCGAGTTTTGGCAGTGTTATTTTTCCCGTTTTGCTGATATTTTAATTCATCCGACAGGACAGTGATTCCTATAGGCTGCGGGGATTTGGCGACGTCTATTAAGGCACACCGTAGCGCTCCCTCTCGCCCTCTCTCTCTCTCCACTGCCGGTCCTGTGTGTGTGAGTAAGTGCAGCGTGGCCGCAGCAGGTGCGGACACAAATTGTTTGTTGCGGTGAGTTTGCTGAAAGTAACTTTAATGTCAACGGAGATCACTCAGAAAACGTTCCGCAAATATTAACCTTTATTCCGTCCCTAGAGCCAGCGTACAGCTGTGTGCGTGAGGGTGAGACCGTATCAGCGTCGGCATAAATGCGCGCTGTAATCTTCAGTCATAAGAGTAATACTTGTAAGTAATGCGCCGGAACAATTAACAGAGTCTTCACTATTGTGTGCGTGACATTAAGTTAAGTTGTCTTTTCCTGTTTTAGTAATTGCTCTCAAGACAATAAGGACGGCGTGGATCCCTGCTTTATTTTAAATGAATTAAAGGTATGACATAATGATGTGTTTTATGATTGTCAATGTTTTCAAACATTTTGATTAACTGGTTTAAATTGTGTGAACTAACTACAACAAGTTTGTTTTATAGGGCTGCCTTATTTGACCTCATTTAAATTTAGTTTCTTTCTGATTTATTGGTTTGATTATTGTGCTTTTTGTTTTATTTTATTTTGCTCTATGGGAATGTGCAATATGTTTGACTGGTACGTATTAAATAAATTATATATTTCTGAAATCACAGCCTCTTCTGCTGATGTTTTAATGTTCCTGACAGGACGGTGATTCTTATAGGCTGCAGGGAGTCGGCGAAGTCTATTTAGGGACCCCCTAACTCTTCCCTTCTCCCCCTCTCTCTCTCCCCCCACTGCCGGTCCTGTGTGTGTGAGGAAGTGTTGCGTGGGCCGAGCAGGGATGGATTTATAAAAGAGTGATGTAGCAGGATGGGCCTTTAATTAGTGCTGCAGTACCGGCCCATCACGGTTGGTTGCGCTGTCTATAAAGGTGAGTGGTTGTGCACTGGGAGCCCTCTTGCCTTGGAGCTCCAGACTGCCCCGCCTCCTGTTATCACCGCACCTGGCCGCCTCACCTGGTCGCCTTTTTTTAGCTGGGTCGTGCAGCTCGCCGTTGTTTGGTATGTAGTAGTTGTTTGCGTCTGTGTACCTTCTAAACTTTGCACAAGTCCTCAACACTGGCTTCCATCCCTCAGGCAGTTCCGGGTCTTCCTTCTCCCGTATCGGCCCCAATTGTAGGGCATGCGAGTGTTTTCCTCCTCTGCCGGTTGCAGCGGGGAGCGATCAGCTGATCGATCGAGTTGCACGTAATTGTGCTGCTCGATGCAAGCGATCCCCTTCCTCCCCTTTGATGTTCATTCAACTCCTGACGGTATGTGGATAAGATGACGTTAACTCAAGTTACCACAGTTGTTGTTCAGCTTCTAGAACAAATGTATTTTTCTATGGCAGGGTTGACGTGTGTGTGTGGGCGGTTTCTGCCAGCACGTTTTTCCCCCCCTCTTCACGCTGCTGTTGGCCGGCTGCTGTTTTGCCCACTGGCTTATATAGCCAACACATCCATCCTACTCTGCATCTCCTACTGTGCTGTACCTACCATCGAGTATGGTGACTGCTGCCTCATCTTCAGTCTCATCTTAATCTATTCAGTTAACCGACTTCTAACTGATCTTATTGATGATATTATTTGTGTTTTGTGGTTTGCTTTGCATGTTTTTGGTTTAATCCGTTTTCTTAGTTATTTTGGTTTGGCTTAATTGCTTTACCTATTTATTTGGATTTATCAGTTTGGATAAATCTCCATTACTTTTGATTTAATTTCTTTGTTAGTTTTCTTTTGTTTGCATTTATTGAGTTTATTTGCCCTCCCTTATTTGTATTTTGTGTGTGTGTGTGTGTGTGTTCGCTTTAGTGTGGTTGGGTGAACATATTTTATTGCGAAGTCATGTTTAAAGACTGTATATATTAATTAAAAGGAATTGAAATTGTATGTTGGACCCAGTCTCAAGCTTTCATTAGTAAGGAACTTGTGTGCTTTAACTTTAAGGTTAATCTAACTCTCCAGGTGAAATTACTGGGGTGGCGTTGCTGGCAATTTGTCACTAGTTCAAACTAAAACTTCATCTTATTAGTTCCTCGAACGTCGAATGCAGCTCGCCGTTGTTTGGCAGTTCCGGGTCTTCCTTCTCCCGTATCGGCCCCAATTGTAGGGCATGCGAGTGTTTTCCTCCTCTGCCGGTTGCAGCGGGGAGCGATCAGCTGATCGATCGAGTTGCACGTAATTGTGCTGCTCGATGCAAGCGATCCCCTTCCTCCCCTTTGATGTTCATTCAACTCCTGACGGGTTGACGTGTGTGTGGGCGGTTTCTGCCAGCACGTTTTCCCCCCCCTCTTCACGCTGCTGTTGGCCGGCTGCTGTTTTGCCCACTGGCTTATATAGCCAACACATCCATCCTACTCTGCATCTCCTACTGTGCTGTACCTACCACCGAGTATGGTGACTGCTGCCTCATCCTCAGTCTCATCTTAATCTATTCAGTTAACCGACTTCTAACTGATCTTATTGATGATATTATTTGTGTTTTGTGGTTTGCTTTGCATGTTTTTGGTTTAATTCGTTTTCTTAGTTATTTTGGTTTGGCTTAATTGCTTTACCTATTTATTTGGATTTATCAGTTTGGATAAATCTCCATTACTTTTGATTTAATTTCTTTGTTAGTTTTCTTTTGTTTGCATTTATTGAGTTTATTTGCCCTTCCTTATTTGTATTTTGTGTTGTGTGTGTGTGTGTGTGTGTGTGTTCGCTTTAGTGTGGTTGGGTGAACATATTTTATTGCGAAGTCATGTTTAAAGATTGTATATATTAATTAAAAGGAATTGAAATTGTATGTTGGACCCAGTCTCAAGCTTTCATTAGTAATGAACTTGTGTGCTTTAACTTTAAGGTTAATCTAACTCTCCAGGTGAAATTCCTGGGGTGGCGTTGCTGGCAATTTGTCACTAGTTCAACTAAAACTTCATCTTATTGAAGCCTTTAAACGTCGAATGCCACACGTAGGATTCTTACTAAAAGTGTGCTTATGCCCAAAAGCAGGAAATGGCGTAAGCCAAAGCTAATTCCGATTTATAAAACCGTGCGCACGCAAAACCTGAACTCCAAATCCGCTCTCCACACGCTCAATTTCTACTATAAATGGTCAATGCATAGCACGTCACGAATATTAAATTATGAAGCTGACCAATGGTTTTCCACCGCGAGTCCTGACGGAGGCACGGCATCAAGCGATGTGAAGAGGAAGTAAAACTTTCAGACACTGACATCGAGGTGTTTGTTAGTGAGATGGAGGTGAAGAGCGACTTATGGGACAGCTGTGATGTCACTAATAAAGGAAATACACTGATACTCTGCCGCTGCTGCTGTGGATAACACAATGTGTGAGAATAGAAATCGCTGAACCCTCGCTTCCTCCTCATCCTTCCATTTGCATGCACACATCGTCCAGAACCCCCCACCGGGGTCACGGTAGTATTTATCCATTTAGAGAATCGGACCGCTTCCCTCACATCAGTGGATCCTTGCCTCCACTCTGGGATCTTATTTGGAAAGTTTATTCATTTCTTGTAAGTGATCTCCTGTGCGCTCTGCCCGCTCTCTGTGCGCTCTGCGCCACTGCGCTCTCTGCGGTCTGCGCGCTCTGCTGAATTATGTTGAATTTCATTTAAAACAATAATAAACAGACAAATAAATTTACATGACAATTGTTTACAGGGCGGGAGTTACACTCCAACAGAACGCATCACACTCGCGCTGTGGGTTTTACGCGGTGTCATTGCCGCCGGTCTACGGGGAGTATGACGGAAGTTGCATGTGCGCAGGACATCAGCTCCTGTGGAAACACACGAGCAAAGCGATGACGGAAGCGACGCTGATGGGATCGGTCCCAGAATTTCCTTGTGGTTAACTCTTTAGATTTGGAAGGGTCGAACATCAAAGCAGCAAACACAAAAACCTGAAGGGAACAACCTAAACTTAACTACTGAAATTAATGGAACCAAAAGACATGTTCCTATCCTGACTCCTCTTCCAGAAACAGGAGAAAAAATGGGTTCAACTCAAATGATACCCACCCCCCGAACCTGGCTGGGACATCCTCAACAGATCTTAAGACACGTTACAAGTGTAAGGGGTCAATTCTTAATACAGTTTTCGAGTTTTGGCAGTGTTATTTTTCCCGTTTTGCTGATATTTTAATTCATCCGACAGGACAGTGATTCCTATAGGCTGCGGGGATTTGACGACGTCTATTAAGGGACACCGTAGCGCTCCCTCTCGCCCTCTCTCTCTCTCCACTGCCGGTCCTGTGTGTGTGAGTAAGTGCAGCGTGGCCGCAGCAGGTGCGGACACAAACTGTTTGTTGCGGTGAGTTTGCTGAAAGTAACTTTAATGTCAACGGAGATCACTCAGAAAACGTTCCGCAAATATTAACCTTTATTCCGTCCCTAGAGCCAGCGTACAGCTGTGTGCGTGAGGGTGAGACCGTATCAGCGTCGGCATAAATGCGCGCTGTAATCTTCAGTCATAAGAGTAATACTTGTAAGTAATGCGCCGGAACAATTAACAGAGTCTTCACTATTGTGTGCGTGACATTAAGTTAAGTTGTCTTTTCCTGTTTTAGTAATTGCTCTCAAGACAATAAGGACGGCGTGGATCCCTGCTTTATTTTAAATGAATTAAAGGTATGACATAATGATGTGTTTTATGATTGTCAATGTTTTCAAACATTTTGATAAACTGGTTTAAATTGTGTGAACTAACTACAACAAGTTTGTTTTATAGGGCTGCCTTATTTGACCTTATTTAAATTTAGTTTCTTTCTGATTTATTGGTTTGACTATTGTGCTTTTTGTTTTATTTTATTTTGTTCTATGGGAATGTGCAATATGGTTGACTGGTACGTATTAAATAAATTGTATATTTCTGAAATCACAGCCTCTTCTGCTGATGTTTTAATGTTCCTGACAGGACGGTGATTCTTATAGGCTGCAGGGAGTCGGCGAAGTCTATTTAGGGACCCCCTAACTCTTCCCTTCTCCCCCTCTCTCTCTCCCCCCACTGCCGGTCCTGTGTGTGTGAGGAAGTGTTGCGTGGGCCGAGCAGGGATGGATTTATAAAAGAGTGCGTAGGATTCTTACTAAAAGTGTGCTTATGCCCAAAAGCAGGAAATGGCGTAAGCCAAAGCTAATTCCGATTTATAAAACCGTGCGCACGCAAAACCTGAACTCCAAATCCGCTCTCCACACGCTCAATTTCTACTATAAATGGTCAATGCATAGCACGTCACGAATATTAAATTATGAAGCTGACCAATGGTTTTCCACCGCGAGTCCTGACGGAGGCACGGCATCAAGCGATGTGAAGAGGAAGTAAAACTTTCAGACACTGACATCGAGGTGTTTGTTAGTGAGATGGAGGTGAAGAGCGACTTATGGGACAGCTGTGATGTCACTAATAAAGGAAATACACTGATACTCTGCCGCTGCTGCTGTGGATAACACAATGTGTGAGAATAGAAATCGCTGAACCCTCGCTTCCTCCTCATCATTCCATTCGCATGCACACATCGTCCAGAACCCCCCACCGGGGTCACGGTAGTATTTATCCATTTAGAGAATCGGACCGCTTCCCTCACATCAGTGGATCCTTGCCTCCACTCTGGGATCTTATTTGGAAAGTTTATTCATTTCTTGTAAGTGATCTCCTGTGCGCTCTGCCCGCTCTCTGTGCGCTCTGCGCCACTGCGCTCTCTGCGGTCTGCGCGCTCTGCTGAATTATGTTGAATTTCATTTAAAACAATAATAAACAGACAAATAAATTTACATGACAATTGTTTACAGTGCGGGAGTTACACTCCAACAGAACGCATCACACTCGCGCTGTGGGTTTTACGCGGTGTCATTGCCGCCGGTCTACGGGGAGTATGACGGAAGTTGCATGTGCGCAGGACATCAGCTCCTGTGGAAACACACGAGCAAAGCGATGACGGAAGCGACGCTGATGGGATCGGTCCCAGAATTTCCTTGTGGTTAACTCTTTAGATTTGGAAGGGTCGAACATCAAAGCAGCAAACACAAAAACCTGAAGGGAACAACCTAAACTTAACTACTGAAATTAATGGAACCAAAAGACATGTTCCTATCCTGACTCCTCTTCCAGAAACAGGAGAAAAAATGGGTTCAACTCAAATCATACCCACCCCCCGAACCTGGCTGGGACATCCTCAACAGATCTTAAGACACGTTACAAGTGTAAGGGGTCAATTCTTAATACAGTTTTCGAGTTTTGGCAGTGTTATTTTTCCCGTTTTGCTGATATTTTAATTCATCCGACAGGACAGTGATTCCTATAGGCTGCGGGGATTTGGCGACGTCTATTAAGGGACACCGTAGCGCTCCCTCTCGCCCTCTCTCTCTCTCCACTGCCGGTCCTGTGTGTGTGAGTAAGTGCAGCGTGGCCGCAGCAGGTGCGGACACAAATTGTTTGTTGCGGTGAGTTTGCTGAAAGTAACTTTAATGTCAACGGAGATCACTCAGAAAACGTTCCGCAAATATTAACCTTTATTCCGTCCCTAGAGCCAGCGTACAGCTGTGTGCGTGAGGGTGAGACCGTATCAGCGTCGGCATAAATGCGCGCTGTAATCTTCAGTCATAAGAGTAATACTTGTAAGTAATGCGCCGGAACAATTAACAGAGTCTTCACTATTGTGTGCGTGACATTAAGTTAAGTTGTCTTTTCCTGTTTTAGTAATTGCTCTCAAGACAATAAGGACGGCGTGGATCCCTGCTTTATTTTAAATGAATTAAAGGTATGACATAATGATGTGTTTTATGATTGTCAATGTTTTCAAACATTTTGATAAACTGGTTTAAATTGTGTGAACTAACTACAACAAGTTTGTTTTATAGGGCTGCCTTATTTGACCTTATTTAAATTTAGTTTCTTTCTGATTTATTGGTTTGACTATTGTGCTTTTTGTTTTATTTTATTTTGTTCTATGGGAATGTGCAATATGGTTGACTGGTACGTATTAAATAAATTGTATATTTCTGAAATCACAGCCTCTTCTGCTGATGTTTTAATGTTCCTGACAGGACGGTGATTCTTATAGGCTGCAGGGAGTCGGCGAAGTCTATTTAGGGACCCCCTAACTCTTCCCTTCTCCCCCTCTCTCTCTCCCCCCACTGCCGGTCTTGTGTGTGTGAGGAAGTGTTGCGTGGGCCGAGCAGGGATGGATTTATAAAAGAGTGCGTAGGATTCTTACTAAAAGTGTGCTTATGCCCAAAAGCAGGAAATGGCGTAAGCCAAAGCTAATTCCGATTTATAAAACCGTGCGCACGCAAAACCTGAACTCCAAATCCGCTCTCCACACGCTCAATTTCTACTATAAATGGTCAATGCATAGCACGTCACGAATATTAAATTATGAAGCTGACCAATGGTTTTCCACCGCGAGTCCTGACGGAGGCACGGCATCAAGCGATGTGAAGAGGAAGTAAAACTTTCAGACATTGACATCGAGGTGTTTGTTAGTGAGATGGAGGTGAAGAGCGACTTATGGGACAGCTGTGATGTCACTAATAAAGGAAATACACTGATACTCTGCCGCTGCTGCTGTGGATAACACAATGTGTGAGAATAGAAATCGCTGAACCCTCGCTTCCTCCTCATCATTCCATTCGCATGCACACATCGTCCAGAACCCCCCACCGGGGTCACGGTAGTATTTATCCATTTAGAGAATCGGACCGCTTCCCTCACATCAGTGGATCCTTGCCTCCACTCTGGGATCTTATTTGGAAAGTTTATTCATTTCTTGTAAGTGATCTCCTGTGCGCTCTGCCCGCTCTCTGTGCGCTCTGCGCCACTGCGCTCTCTGCGGTCTGCGCGCTCTGCTGAATTATGTTGAATTTCATTTAAAACAATAATAAACAGACAAATAAATTTACATGACAATTGTTTACAGTGCGGGAGTTACACTCCAACAGAACGCATCACACTCGCGCTGTGGGTTTTACGCAGTGTCATTGCCGCCGGTCTACGGGGAGTATGACGGAAGTTGCATGTGCGCAGGACATCAGCTCCTGTGGAAACACACGAGCAAAGCGATGACGGAAGCGACGCTGATGGGATCGGTCCCAGAATTTCCTTGTGGTTAACTCTTTAGATTTGGAAGGGTCGAACATCAAAGCAGCAAACACAAAAACCTGAAGGGAACAACCTAAACTTAACTACTGAAATTAATGGAACCAAAAGACATGTTCCTATCCTTACTCCTCTTCCAGAAACAGGAGAAAAAATGGGTTCAACTCAAATCATACCTACCCCCCGAACCTGGCTGGGACATCCTCAACAGATCTTAAGACACGTTACAAGTGTAAGGGGTCAATTCTTAATACAGTTTTCGAGTTTTGGCAGTGTTATTTTTCCCGTTTTGCTGATATTTTAATTCATCCGACAGGACAGTGATTCCTATAGGCTGCGGGGATTTGGCGACGTCTATTAAGGGACACCGTAGCGCTCCCTCTCGCCCTCTCTCTCTCTCCACTGCCGGTCCTGTGTGTGTGAGTAAGTGCAGCGTGGCCGCAGCAGGTGCGGACACAAATTGTTTGTTGCGGTGAGTTTGCTGAAAGTAACTTTAATGTCAACGGAGATCACTCAGAAAACGTTCCGCAAATATTAACCTTTATTCCGTCCCTAGAGCCAGCGTACAGCTGTGTGCGTGAGGGTGAGACCGTATCAGCGTCGGCATAAATGCGCGCTGTAATCTTCAGTCATAAGAGTAATACTTGTAAGTAATGCGCCGGAACAATTAACAGAGTCTTCACTATTGTGTGCGTGACATTAAGTTAAGTTGTCTTTTCCTGTTTTAGTAATTGCTCTCAAGACAATAAGGACGGCGTGGATCCCTGCTTTATTTTAAATGAATTAAAGGTATGACATAATGATGTGTTTTATGATTGTCAATGTTTTCAAACATTTTGATAAACTGGTTTAAATTGTGTGAACTAACTACAACAAGTTTGTTTTATAGGGCTGCCTTATTTGACCTTATTTAAATATAGTTTCTTTCTGATTTATTGGTTTGATTATTGTGCTTTTTGTTTTATTTTATTTTGTTCTATGGGAATGTGCAATATGGTTGACTGGTACGTATTAAATAAATTGTATATTTCTGAAATCACAGCCTCTTCTGCTGATGTTTTAATGTTCCTGACAGGACGGTGATTCTTATAGGCTGCAGGGAGTCGGCGAAGTCTATTTAGGGACCCCCTAACTCTTACCTTCTCCCCCTCTCTCTCTCCCCCCACTGCCGGTCCTGTGTGTGTGAGGAAGTGTTGCGTGGGCCGAGCAGGGATGGATTTATAAAAGAGTGCGTAGGATTCTTACTAAAAGTGTGCTTATGCCCAAAAGCATGAAATGGCGTAAGCCAAAGCTAATTCCGATTTATAAAACCGTGCGCACGCAAAACCTGAACTCCAAATCCGCTCTCCACACGCTCAATTTCTACTATAAATGGTCAATGCATAGCACGTCACGAATATTAAATTATGAAGCTGACCAATGGTTTTCCACCGCGAGTCCTGACGGAGGCACGGCATCAAGCGATGTGAAGAGGAAGTAAAACTTTCAGACACTGACATCGAGGTGTTTGTTAGTGAGATGGAGGTGAAGAGCGACTTATGGGACAGCTGTGATGTCACTAATAAAGGAAATACACTGATACTCTGCCGCTGCTGCTGTGGATAACACAATGTGTGAGAATAGAAATCGCTGAACCCTCGCTTCCTCCTCATCATTCCATTCGCATGCACACATCGTCCAGAACCCCCCACCGGGGTCACGGTAGTATTTATCCATTTAGAGAATCGGACCGCTTCCCTCACATCAGTGGATCCTTGCCTCCACTCTGGGATCTTATTTGGAAAGTTTATTCATTTCTTGTAAGTGATCTCCTGTGCGCTCTGCCCGCTCTCTGTGCGCTCTGCGCCACTGCGCTCTCTGCGGTCTGCGCGCTCTGCTGAATTATGTTGAATTTCATTTAAAACAATAATAAACAGACAAATAAATTTACATGACAATTGTTTACAGTGCGGGAGTTACACTCCAACAGAACGCATCACACTCGCGCTGTGGGTTTTACGCAGTGTCATTGCCGCCGGTCTACGGGGAGTATGACGGAAGTTGCATGTGCGCAGGACATCAGCTCCTGTGGAAACACACGAGCAAAGCGATGACGGAAGCGACGCTGATGGGATCGGTCCCAGAATTTCCTTGTGGTTAACTCTTTAGATTTGGAAGGGTCGAACATCAAAGCAGCAAACACAAAAACCTGAAGGGAACAACCTAAACTTAACTACTGAAATTAATGGAACCAAAAGACATGTTCCTATCCTTACTCCTCTTCCAGAAACAGGAGAAAAAATGGGTTCAACTCAAATCATACCCACCCCCCGAACCTGGCTGGGACATCCTCAACAGATCTTAAGACACGTTACAAGTGTAAGGGGTCAATTCTTAATACAGTTTTCGAGTTTTGGCAGTGTTATTTTTTCCCGTTTTGCTGATATTTTAATTCATCCGACAGGACAGTGATTCCTATAGGCTGCGGGGATTTGGCGACGTCTATTAAGGGACACCGTAGCGCTCCCTCTCGCCCTCTCTCTCTCTCCACTGCCGGTCCTGTGTGTGTGAGTAAGTGCAGCGTGGCCGCAGCAGGTGCGGACACAAATTGTTTGTTGCGGTGAGTTTGCTGAAAGTAACTTTAATGTCAACGGAGATCACTCAGAAAACGTTCCGCAAATATTAACCTTTATTCCGTCCCTAGAGCCAGCGTACAGCTGTGTGCGTGAGGGTGAGACCGTATCAGCGTCGGCATAAATGCGCGCTGTAATCTTCAGTCATAAGAGTAATACTTGTAAGTAATGCGCAGGAACAATTAACAGAGTCTTCACTATTGTGTGCGTGACATTAAGTTAAGTTGTCTTTTCCTGTTTTAGTAATTGCTCTCAAGACAATAAGGACGGCGTGGATCCCTGCTTTATTTTAAATGAATTAAAGGTATGACATAATGATGTGTTTTATGATTGTCAATGTTTTCAAACATTTTGATAAACTGGTTTAAATTGTGTGAACTAACTACAACAAGTTTGTTTTATAGGGCTGCCTTATTTGACCTCATTTAAATTTAGTTTCTTTCTGATTTATTGGTTTGATTATTGTGCTTTTTGTTTTATTTTATTTTGCTCTATGGGAATGTGCAATATGGTTGACTGGTACGTATTAAATAAATTGTATATTTCTGAAATCACAGCCCCTTCTGCTGATGTTTTAATGTTCCTGACAGGACGGTGATTCTTATAGGCTGCAGGGAGTCGGCGAAGTCTATTTAGGGACCCCCTAACTCTTCCCTTCTCCCCCTCTCTCTCTCCCCCCACTGCCGGTCCTGTGTGTGTGAGGAAGTGTTGCGTGGGCCGAGCAGGGATGGATTTATAAAAGAGTGCGTAGGATTCTTACTAAAAGTGTGCTTATGCCCAAAAGCAGGAAATGGCGTAAGCCAAAGCTAATTCCGATTTATAAAACCGTGCGCACGCAAAACCTGAACTCCAAATCCGCTCTCCACACGCTCAATTTCTACTATAAATGGTCAATGCATAGCACGTCACGAATATTAAATTATGAAGCTGACCAATGGTTTTCCACCGCGAGTCCTGACGGAGGCACGGCATCAAGCGATGTGAAGAGGAAGTAAAACTTTCAGACACTGACATCGAGGTGTTTGTTAGTGAGATGGAGGTGAAGAGCGACTTATGGGACAGCTGTGATGTCACTAATAAAGGAAATACACTGATACTCTGCCGCTGCTGCTGTGGATAACACAATGTGTGAGAATAGAAATCGCTGAACCCTCGCTTCCTCCTCATCATTCCATTCGCATGCACACATCGTCCAGAACCCCCCACCGGGGTCACGGTAGTATTTATCCATTTAGAGAATCGGACCGCTTCCCTCACATCAGTGGATCCTTGCCTCCACTCTGGGATCTTATTTGGAAAGTTTATTCATTTCTTGTAAGTGATCTCCTGTGCGCTCTGCCCGCTCTCTGTGCGCTCTGCGCCACTGCGCTCTCTGCGGTCTGCGCGCTCTGCTGAATTATGTTGAATTTCATTTAAAACAATAATAAACAGACAAATAAATTTACATGACAATTGTTTACAGTGCGGGAGTTACACTCCAACAGAACGCATCACACTCGCGCTGTGGGTTTTACGCGGTGTCATTGCCGCCGGTCTACGGGGAGTATGACGGAAGTTGCATGTGCGCAGGACATCAGCTCCTGTGGAAACACACGAGCAAAGCGATGACGGAAGCGACGCTGATGGGATCGGTCCCAGAATTTCCTTGTGGTTAACTCTTTAGATTTGGAAGGGTCGAACATCAAAGCAGCAAACACAAAAACCTGAAGGGAACAACCTAAACTTAACTACTGAAATTAATGGAACCAAAAGACATGTTCCTATCCTGACTCCTCTTCCAGAAACAGGAGAAAAAATGGGTTCAACTCAAATCATACCCACCCCCCGAACCTGGCTGGGACATCCTCAACAGATCTTAAGACACGTTACAAGTGTAAGGGGTCAATTCTTAATACAGTTTTCGAGTTTTGGCAGTGTTATTTTTCCCGTTTTGCTGATATTTTAATTCATCCGACAGGACAGTGATTCCTATAGGCTGCGGGGATTTGGCGACGTCTATTAAGGGACACCGTAGAGCTCCCTCTCGCCCTCTCTCTCTCTCCACTGCCGGTCCTGTGTGTGTGAGTAAGTGCAGCGTGGCCGCAGCAGGTGCGGACACAAATTGTTTGTTGCGGTGAGTTTGCTGAAAGTAACTTTAATGTCAACGGAGATCACTCAGAAAACGTTCCGCAAATATTAACCTTTATTCCGTCCCTAGAGCCAGCGTACAGCTGTGTGCGTGAGGGTGAGACCGTATCAGCGTCGGCATAAATGCGCGCTGTAATCTTCAGTCATAAGAGTAATACTTGTAAGTAATGCGCCGGAACAATTAACAGAGTCTTCACTATTGTGTGCGTGACATTAAGTTAAGTTGTCTTTTCCTGTTTTAGTAATTGCTCTCAAGACAATAAGGACGGCGTGGATCCCTGCTTTATTTTAAATGAATTAAAGGTATGACATAATGATGTGTTTTATGATTGTCAATGTTTTCAAACATTTTGATAAACTGGTTTAAATTGTGTGAACTAACTACAACAAGTTTGTTTTATAGGGCTGCCTTATTTGACCTCATTTAAATTTAGTTTCTTTCTGATTTATTGGTTTGATTATTGTGCTTTTTGTTTTATTTTATTTTGCTCTATGGGAATGTGCAATATGGTTGACTGGTACGTATTAAATAAATTGTATATTTCTGAAATCACAGCCTCTTCTGCTGATGTTTTAATGTTCCTGACAGGACGGTGATTCTTATAGGCTGCAGGGAGTCGGCGAAGTCTATTTAGGGACCCCCTAACTCTTCCCTTCTCCCCCTCTCTCTCTCCCCCCACTGCCGGTCCTGTGTGTGTGAGGAAGTGTTGCGTGGGCCGAGCAGGGATGGATTTATAAAAGAGTGCGTAGGATTCTTACTAAAAGTGTGCTTATGCCCAAAAGCAGGAAATGGCGTAAGCCAAAGCTAATTCCGATTTATAAAACCGTGCGCACGCAAAACCTGAACTCCAAATCCGCTCTCCACACGCTCAATTTCTACTATAAATGGTCAATGCATAGCACGTCACGAATATTAAATTATGAAGCTGACCAATGGTTTTCCACCGCGAGTCCTGACGGAGGCACGGCATCAAGCGATGTGAAGAGGAAGTAAAACTTTCAGACACTGACATCGAGGTGTTTGTTAGTGAGATGGAGGTGAAGAGCGACTTATGGGACAGCTGTGATGTCACTAATAAAGGAAATACACTGATACTCTGCCGCTGCTGCTGTGGATAACACAATGTGTGAGAATAGAAATCGCTGAACCCTCGCTTCCTCCTCATCATTCCATTCGCATGCACACATCGTCCAGAACCCCCCACCGGGGTCACGGTAGTATTTATCCATTTAGAGAATCGGACCGCTTCCCTCACATCAGTGGATCCTTGCCTCCACTCTGGGATCTTATTTGGAAAGTTTATTCATTTCTTGTAAGTGATCTCCTGTGCGCTCTGCCCGCTCTCTGTGCGCTCTGCGCCACTGCGCTCTCTGCGGTCTGCGCGCTCTGCTGAATTATGTTGAATTTCATTTAAAACAATAATAAACAGACAAATAAATTTACATGACAATTGTTTACAGTGCGGGAGTTACACTCCAACAGAACGCATCACACTCGCGCTGTGGGTTTTACGCGGTGTCATTGCCGCCGGTCTACGGGGAGTATGACGGAAGTTGCATGTGCGCAGGACATCAGCTCCTGTGGAAACACACGAGCAAAGCGATGACGGAAGCGACGCTGATGGGATCGGTCCCAGAATTTCCTTGTGGTTAACTCTTTAGATTTGGAAGGGTCGAACATCAAAGCAGCAAACACAAAAACCTGAAGGGAACAACCTAAACTTAACTACTGAAATTAATGGAACCAAAAGACATGTTCCTATCCTGACTCCTCTTCCAGAAACAGGAGAAAAAATGGGTTCAACTCAAATGATACCCACCCCCCGAACCTGGCTGGGACATCCTCAACAGATCTTAAGACACGTTACAAGTGTAAGGGGTCAATTCTTAATACAGTTTTCGAGTTTTGGCAGTGTTATTTTTCCCGTTTTGCTGATATTTTAATTCATCCGACAGGACAGTGATTCCTATAGGCTGCGGGGATTTGGCGACGTCTATTAAGGGACACCGTAGCGCTCCCTCTCGCCCTCTCTCTCTCTCCACTGCCGGTCCTGTGTGTGTGAGTAAGTGCAGCGTGGCCGCAGCAGGTGCGGACACAAACTGTTTGTTGCGGTGATTTTGCTGAAAGTAACTTTAATGTCAACGGAGATCACTCAGAAAACGTTCCGCAAATATTAACCTTTATTCCGTCCCTAGAGCCAGCGTACAGCTGTGTGCGTGAGGGTGAGACCGTATCAGCGTCGGCATAAATGCGCGCTGTAATCTTCAGTCATAAGAGTAATACTTGTAAGTAATGCGCCGGAACAATTAACAGAGTCTTCACTATTGTGTGCGTGACATTAAGTTAAGTTGTCTTTTCCTGTTTTAGTAATTGCTCTCAAGACAATAAGGACGGCGTGGATCCCTGCTTTATTTTAAATGAATTAAAGGTATGACATAATGATGTGTTTTATGATTGTCAATGTTTTCAAACATTTTGATAAACTGGTTTAAATTGTGTGAACTAACTACAACAAGTTTGTTTTATAGGGCTGCCTTATTTGACCTTATTTAAATTTAGTTTCTTTCTGATTTATTGGTTTGATTATTGTGCTTTTTGTTTTATTTTATTTTGTTCTATGGGAATGTGCAATATGGTTGACTGGTACGTATTAAATAAATTGTATATTTCTGAAATCACAGCCTCTTCTGCTGATGTTTTAATGTCCCTGACAGGACGGTGATTCTTATAGGCTGCAGGGAGTCGGCGAAGTCTATTTAGGGACCCCCTAACTCTTCCCTTCTCCCCCTCTCTCTCTCCCCCCACTGCCGGTCCTGTGTGTGTGAGGAAGTGTTGCGTGGGCCGAGCAGGGATGGATTTATAAAAGAGTGCGTAGGATTCTTACTAAAAGTGTGCTTATGCCCAAAAGCAGGAAATGGCGTAAGCCAAAGCTAATTCCGATTTATAAAACCGTGCGCACGCAAAACCTGAACTCCAAATCCGCTCTCCACACGCTCAATTTCTACTATAAATGGTCAATGCATAGCACGTCACGAATATTAAATTATGAAGCTGACCAATGGTTTTCCACCGCGAGTCCTGACGGAGGCACGGCATCAAGCGATGTGAAGAGGAAGTAAAACTTTCAGACACTGACATCGAGGTGTTTGTTAGTGAGATGGAGGTGAAGAGCGACTTATGGGACAGCTGTGATGTCACTAATAAAGGAAATACACTGATACTCTGCCGCTGCTGCTGTGGATAACACAATGTGTGAGAATAGAAATCGCTGAACCCTCGCTTCCTCCTCATCATTCCATTCGCATGCACACATCGTCCAGAACCCCCCACCGGGGTCACGGTAGTATTTATCCATTTAGAGAATCGGACCGCTTCCCTCACATCAGTGGATCCTTGCCTCCACTCTGGGATCTTATTTGGAAAGTTTATTCATTTCTTGTAAGTGATCTCCTGTGCGCTCTGCCCGCTCTCTGTGCGCTCTGCGCCACTGCGCTCTCTGCGGTCTGCGCGCTCTGCTGAATTATGTTGAATTTCATTTAAAACAATAATAAACAGACAAATAAATTTACATGACAATTGTTTACAGTGCGGGAGTTACACTCCAACAGAACGCATCACACTCGCGCTGTGGGTTTTACGCGGTGTCATTGCCGCCGGTCTACGGGGAGTATGACGGAAGTTGCATGTGCGCAGGACATCAGCTCCTGTGGAAACACACGAGCAAAGCGATGACGGAAGCGACGCTGATGGGATCGGTCCCAGAATTTCCTTGTGGTTAACTCTTTAGATTTGGAAGGGTCGAACATCAAAGCAGCAAACACAAAAACCTGAAGGGAACAACCTAAACTTAACTACTGAAATTAATGGAACCAAAAGACATGTTCCTATCCTGACTCCTCTTCCAGAAACAGGAGAAAAAATGGGTTCAACTCAAATCATACCTACCCCCCGAACCTGGCTGGGACATCCTCAACAGATCTTAAGACACGTTACAAGTGTAAGGGGTCAATTCTTAATACAGTTTTCGAGTTTTGGCAGTGTTATTTTTCCCGTTTTGCTGATATTTTAATTCATCCGACAGGACAGTGATTCCTATAGGCTGCGGGGATTTGGCGACGTCTATTAAGGGACACCGTAGCGCTCCCTCTCGCCCTCTCTCTCTCTCCACTGCCGGTCCTGTGTGTGTGAGTAAGTGCAGCGTGGCCGCAGCAGGTGCGGACACAAATTGTTTGTTGCGGTGAGTTTGCTGAAAGTAACTTTAATGTCAACGGAGATCACTCAGAAAACGTTCCGCAAATATTAACCTTTATTCCGTCCCTAGAGCCAGCGTACAGCTGTGTGCGTGAGGGTGAGACCGTATCAGCGTCGGCATAAATGCGCGCTGTAATCTTCAGTCATAAGAGTAATACTTGTAAGTAATGCGCCGGAACAATTAACAGAGTCTTCACTATTGTGTGCGTGACATTAAGTTAAGTTGTCTTTTCCTGTTTTAGTAATTGCTCTCAAGACAATAAGGACGGCGTGGATCCCTGCTTTATTTTAAATGAATTAAAGGTATGACATAATGATGTGTTTTATGATTGTCAATGTTTTCAAACATTTTGATAAACTGGTTTAAATTGTGTGAACTAACTACAACAAGTTTGTTTTATAGGGCTGCCTTATTTGACCTTATTTAAATATAGTTTCTTTCTGATTTATTGGTTTGATTATTGTGCTTTTTGTTTTATTTTATTTTGTTCTATGGGAATGTGCAATATGGTTGACTGGTACGTATTAAATAAATTGTATATTTCTGAAATCACAGCCTCTTCTGCTGATGTTTTAATGTTCCTGACAGGACGGTGATTCTTATAGGCTGCAGGGAGTCGGCGAAGTCTATTTAGGGACCCCCTAACTCTTACCTTCTCCCCCTCTCTCTCTCCCCCCACTGCCGGTCCTGTGTGTGTGAGGAAGTGTTGCGTGGGCCGAGCAGGGATGGATTTATAAAAGAGTGCGTAGGATTCTTACTAAAAGTGTGCTTATGCCCAAAAGCATGAAATGGCGTAAGCCAAAGCTAATTCCGATTTATAAAACCGTGCGCACGCAAAACCTGAACTCCAAATCCGCTCTCCACACGCTCAATTTCTACTATAAATGGTCAATGCATAGCACGTCACGAATATTAAATTATGAAGCTGACCAATGGTTTTCCACCGCGAGTCCTGACGGAGGCACGGCATCAAGCGATGTGAAGAGGAAGTAAAACTTTCAGACACTGACATCGAGGTGTTTGTTAGTGAGATGGAGGTGAAGAGCGACTTATGGGACAGCTGTGATGTCACTAATAAAGGAAATACACTGATACTCTGCCGCTGCTGCTGTGGATAACACAATGTGTGAGAATAGAAATCGCTGAACCCTCGCTTCCTCCTCATCATTCCATTCGCATGCACACATCGTCCAGAACCCCCCACCGGGGTCACGGTAGTATTTATCCATTTAGAGAATCGGACCGCTTCCCTCACATCAGTGGATCCTTGCCTCCACTCTGGGATCTTATTTGGAAAGTTTATTCATTTCTTGTAAGTGATCTCCTGTGCGCTCTGCCCGCTCTCTGTGCGCTCTGCGCCACTGCGCTCTCTGCGGTCTGCGCGCTCTGCTGAATTATGTTGAATTTCATTTAAAACAATAATAAACAGACAAATAAATTTACATGACAATTGTTTACAGTGCGGGAGTTACACTCCAACAGAACGCATCACACTCGCGCTGTGGGTTTTACGCAGTGTCATTGCCGCCGGTCTACGGGGAGTATGACGGAAGTTGCATGTGCGCAGGACATCAGCTCCTGTGGAAACACACGAGCAAAGCGATGACGGAAGCGACGCTGATGGGATCGGTCCCAGAATTTCCTTGTGGTTAACTCTTTAGATTTGGAAGGGTCGAACATCAAAGCAGCAAACACAAAAACCTGAAGGGAACAACCTAAACTTAACTACTGAAATTAATGGAACCAAAAGACATGTTCCTATCCTTACTCCTCTTCCAGAAACAGGAGAAAAAATGGGTTCAACTCAAATCATACCTACCCCCCGAACCTGGCTGGGACATCCTCAACAGATCTTAAGACACGTTACAAGTGTAAGGGGTCAATTCTTAATACAGTTTTCGAGTTTTGGCAGTGTTATTTTTCCCGTTTTGCTGATATTTTAATTCATCCGACAGGACAGTGATTCCTATAGGCTGCGGGGATTTGGCGACGTCTATTAAGGGACACCGTAGCGCTCCCTCTCGCCCTCTCTCTCTCTCCACTGCCGGTCCTGTGTGTGTGAGTAAGTGCAGCGTGGCCGCAGCAGGTGCGGACACAAATTGTTTGTTGCGGTGAGTTTGCTGAAAGTAACTTTAATGTCAACGGAGATCACTCAGAAAACGTTCCGCAAATATTAACCTTTATTCCGTCCCTAGAGCCAGCGTACAGCTGTGTGCGTGAGGGTGAGACCGTATCAGCGTCGGCATAAATGCGCGCTGTAATCTTCAGTCATAAGAGTAATACTTGTAAGTAATGCGCCGGAACAATTAACAGAGTCTTCACTATTGTGTGCGTGACATTAAGTTAAGTTGTCTTTTCCTGTTTTAGTAATTGCTCTCAAGACAATAAGGACGGCGTGGATCCCTGCTTTATTTTAAATGAATTAAAGGTATGACATAATGATGTGTTTTATGATTGTCAATGTTTTCAAACATTTTGATAAACTGGTTTAAATTGTGTGAACTAACTACAACAAGTTTGTTTTATAGGGCTGCCTTATTTGACCTTATTTAAATATAGTTTCTTTCTGATTTATTGGTTTGATTATTGTGCTTTTTGTTTTATTTTATTTTGTTCTATGGGAATGTGCAATATGGTTGACTGGTACGTATTAAATAAATTGTATATTTCTGAAATCACAGCCTCTTCTGCTGATGTTTTAATGTTCCTGACAGGACGGTGATTCTTATAGGCTGCAGGGAGTCGGCGAAGTCTATTTAGGGACCCCCTAACTCTTACCTTCTCCCCCTCTCTCTCTCCCCCCACTGCCGGTCCTGTGTGTGTGAGGAAGTGTTGCGTGGGCCGAGCAGGGATGGATTTATAAAAGAGTGCGTAGGATTCTTACTAAAAGTGTGCTTATGCCCAAAAGCATGAAATGGCGTAAGCCAAAGCTAATTCCGATTTATAAAACCGTGCGCACGCAAAACCTGAACTCCAAATCCGCTCTCCACACGCTCAATTTCTACTATAAATGGTCAATGCATAGCACGTCACGAATATTAAATTATGAAGCTGACCAATGGTTTTCCACCGCGAGTCCTGACGGAGGCACGGCATCAAGCGATGTGAAGAGGAAGTAAAACTTTCAGACACTGACATCGAGGTGTTTGTTAGTGAGATGGAGGTGAAGAGCGACTTATGGGACAGCTGTGATGTCACTAATAAAGGAAATACACTGATACTCTGCCGCTGCTGCTGTGGATAACACAATGTGTGAGAATAGAAATCGCTGAACCCTCGCTTCCTCCTCATCATTCCATTCGCATGCACACATCGTCCAGAACCCCCCACCGGGGTCACGGTAGTATTTATCCATTTAGAGAATCGGACCGCTTCCCTCACATCAGTGGATCCTTGCCTCCACTCTGGGATCTTATTTGGAAAGTTTATTCATTTCTTGTAAGTGATCTCCTGTGCGCTCTGCCCGCTCTCTGTGCGCTCTGCGCCACTGCGCTCTCTGCGGTCTGCGCGCTCTGCTGAATTATGTTGAATTTCATTTAAAACAATAATAAACAGACAAATAAATTTACATGACAATTGTTTACAGTGCGGGAGTTACACTCCAACAGAACGCATCACACTCGCGCTGTGGGTTTTACGCAGTGTCATTGCCGCCGGTCTACGGGGAGTATGACGGAAGTTGCATGTGCGCAGGACATCAGCTCCTGTGGAAACACACGAGCAAAGCGATGACGGAAGCGACGCTGATGGGATCGGTCCCAGAATTTCCTTGTGGTTAACTCTTTAGATTTGGAAGGGTCGAACATCAAAGCAGCAAACACAAAAACCTGAAGGGAACAACCTAAACTTAACTACTGAAATTAATGGAACCAAAAGACATGTTCCTATCCTTACTCCTCTTCCAGAAACAGGAGAAAAAATGGGTTCAACTCAAATCATACCCACCCCCCGAACCTGGCTGGGACATCCTCAACAGATCTTAAGACACGTTACAAGTGTAAGGGGTCAATTCTTAATACAGTTTTCGAGTTTTGGCAGTGTTATTTTTTCCCGTTTTGCTGATATTTTAATTCATCCGACAGGACAGTGATTCCTATAGGCTGCGGGGATTTGGCGACGTCTATTAAGGGACACCGTAGCGCTCCCTCTCGCCCTCTCTCTCTCTCCACTGCCGGTCCTGTGTGTGTGAGTAAGTGCAGCGTGGCCGCAGCAGGTGCGGACACAAATTGTTTGTTGCGGTGAGTTTGCTGAAAGTAACTTTAATGTCAACGGAGATCACTCAGAAAACGTTCCGCAAATATTAACCTTTATTCCGTCCCTAGAGCCAGCGTACAGCTGTGTGCGTGAGGGTGAGACCGTATCAGCGTCGGCATAAATGCGCGCTGTAATCTTCAGTCATAAGAGTAATACTTGTAAGTAATGCGCAGGAACAATTAACAGAGTCTTCACTATTGTGTGCGTGACATTAAGTTAAGTTGTCTTTTCCTGTTTTAGTAATTGCTCTCAAGACAATAAGGACGGCGTGGATCCCTGCTTTATTTTAAATGAATTAAAGGTATGACATAATGATGTGTTTTATGATTGTCAATGTTTTCAAACATTTTGATAAACTGGTTTAAATTGTGTGAACTAACTACAACAAGTTTGTTTTATAGGGCTGCCTTATTTGACCTCATTTAAATTTAGTTTCTTTCTGATTTATTGGTTTGATTATTGTGCTTTTTGTTTTATTTTATTTTGCTCTATGGGAATGTGCAATATGGTTGACTGGTACGTATTAAATAAATTGTATATTTCTGAAATCACAGCCCCTTCTGCTGATGTTTTAATGTTCCTGACAGGACGGTGATTCTTATAGGCTGCAGGGAGTCGGCGAAGTCTATTTAGGGACCCCCTAACTCTTCCCTTCTCCCCCTCTCTCTCTCCCCCCACTGCCGGTCCTGTGTGTGTGAGGAAGTGTTGCGTGGGCCGAGCAGGGATGGATTTATAAAAGAGTGCGTAGGATTCTTACTAAAAGTGTGCTTATGCCCAAAAGCAGGAAATGGCGTAAGCCAAAGCTAATTCCGATTTATAAAACCGTGCGCACGCAAAACCTGAACTCCAAATCCGCTCTCCACACGCTCAATTTCTACTATAAATGGTCAATGCATAGCACGTCACGAATATTAAATTATGAAGCTGACCAATGGTTTTCCACCGCGAGTCCTGACGGAGGCACGGCATCAAGCGATGTGAAGAGGAAGTAAAACTTTCAGACACTGACATCGAGGTGTTTGTTAGTGAGATGGAGGTGAAGAGCGACTTATGGGACAGCTGTGATGTCACTAATAAAGGAAATACACTGATACTCTGCCGCTGCTGCTGTGGATAACACAATGTGTGAGAATAGAAATCGCTGAACCCTCGCTTCCTCCTCATCATTCCATTCGCATGCACACATCGTCCAGAACCCCCCACCGGGGTCACGGTAGTATTTATCCATTTAGAGAATCGGACCGCTTCCCTCACATCAGTGGATCCTTGCCTCCACTCTGGGATCTTATTTGGAAAGTTTATTCATTTCTTGTAAGTGATCTCCTGTGCGCTCTGCCCGCTCTCTGTGCGCTCTGCGCCACTGCGCTCTCTGCGGTCTGCGCGCTCTGCTGAATTATGTTGAATTTCATTTAAAACAATAATAAACAGACAAATAAATTTACATGACAATTGTTTACAGTGCGGGAGTTACACTCCAACAGAACGCATCACACTCGCGCTGTGGGTTTTACGCGGTGTCATTGCCGCCGGTCTACGGGGAGTATGACGGAAGTTGCATGTGCGCAGGACATCAGCTCCTGTGGAAACACACGAGCAAAGCGATGACGGAAGCGACGCTGATGGGATCGGTCCCAGAATTTCCTTGTGGTTAACTCTTTAGATTTGGAAGGGTCGAACATCAAAGCAGCAAACACAAAAACCTGAAGGGAACAACCTAAACTTAACTACTGAAATTAATGGAACCAAAAGACATGTTCCTATCCTGACTCCTCTTCCAGAAACAGGAGAAAAAATGGGTTCAACTCAAATCATACCCACCCCCCGAACCTGGCTGGGACATCCTCAACAGATCTTAAGACACGTTACAAGTGTAAGGGGTCAATTCTTAATACAGTTTTCGAGTTTTGGCAGTGTTATTTTTCCCGTTTTGCTGATATTTTAATTCATCCGACAGGACAGTGATTCCTATAGGCTGCGGGGATTTGGCGACGTCTATTAAGGGACACCGTAGAGCTCCCTCTCGCCCTCTCTCTCTCTCCACTGCCGGTCCTGTGTGTGTGAGTAAGTGCAGCGTGGCCGCAGCAGGTGCGGACACAAATTGTTTGTTGCGGTGAGTTTGCTGAAAGTAACTTTAATGTCAACGGAGATCACTCAGAAAACGTTCCGCAAATATTAACCTTTATTCCGTCCCTAGAGCCAGCGTACAGCTGTGTGCGTGAGGGTGAGACCGTATCAGCGTCGGCATAAATGCGCGCTGTAATCTTCAGTCATAAGAGTAATACTTGTAAGTAATGCGCCGGAACAATTAACAGAGTCTTCACTATTGTGTGCGTGACATTAAGTTAAGTTGTCTTTTCCTGTTTTAGTAATTGCTCTCAAGACAATAAGGACGGCGTGGATCCCTGCTTTATTTTAAATGAATTAAAGGTATGACATAATGATGTGTTTTATGATTGTCAATGTTTTCAAACATTTTGATAAACTGGTTTAAATTGTGTGAACTAACTACAACAAGTTTGTTTTATAGGGCTGCCTTATTTGACCTCATTTAAATTTAGTTTCTTTCTGATTTATTGGTTTGATTATTGTGCTTTTTGTTTTATTTTATTTTGCTCTATGGGAATGTGCAATATGGTTGACTGGTACGTATTAAATAAATTGTATATTTCTGAAATCACAGCCTCTTCTGCTGATGTTTTAATGTTCCTGACAGGACGGTGATTCTTATAGGCTGCAGGGAGTCGGCGAAGTCTATTTAGGGACCCCCTAACTCTTCCCTTCTCCCCCTCTCTCTCTCCCCCCACTGCCGGTCCTGTGTGTGTGAGGAAGTGTTGCGTGGGCCGAGCAGGGATGGATTTATAAAAGAGTGCGTAGGATTCTTACTAAAAGTGTGCTTATGCCCAAAAGCAGGAAATGGCGTAAGCCAAAGCTAATTCCGATTTATAAAACCGTGCGCACGCAAAACCTGAACTCCAAATCCGCTCTCCACACGCTCAATTTCTACTATAAATGGTCAATGCATAGCACGTCACGAATATTAAATTATGAAGCTGACCAATGGTTTTCCACCGCGAGTCCTGACGGAGGCACGGCATCAAGCGATGTGAAGAGGAAGTAAAACTTTCAGACACTGACATCGAGGTGTTTGTTAGTGAGATGGAGGTGAAGAGCGACTTATGGGACAGCTGTGATGTCACTAATAAAGGAAATACACTGATACTCTGCCGCTGCTGCTGTGGATAACACAATGTGTGAGAATAGAAATCGCTGAACCCTCGCTTCCTCCTCATCCTTCCATTCGCATGCACACATCGTCCAGAACCCCCCACCGGGGTCACGGTAGTATTTATCCATTTAGAGAATCGGACCGCTTCCCTCACATCAGTGGATCCTTGCCTCCACTCTGGGATCTTATTTGGAAAGTTTATTCATTTCTTGTAAGTGATCTCCTGTGCGCTCTGCCCGCTCTCTGTGCGCTCTGCGCCACTGCGCTCTCTGCGGTCTGCGCGCTCTGCTGAATTATGTTGAATTTCATTTAAAACAATAATAAACAGACAAATAAATTTACATGACAATTGTTTACAGTGCGGGAGTTACACTCCAACAGAACGCATCACACTCGCGCTGTGGGTTTTACGCGGTGTCATTGCCGCCGGTCTACGGGGAGTATGACGGAAGTTGCATGTGCGCAGGACATCAGCTCCTGTGGAAACACACGAGCAAAGCGATGACGGAAGCGACGCTGATGGGATCGGTCCCAGAATTTCCTTGTGGTTAACTCTTTAGATTTGGAAGGGTCGAACATCAAAGCAGCAAACACAAAAACCTGAAGGGAACAACCTAAACTTAACTACTGAAATGAATGGAACCAAAAGACATGTTCCTATCCTGACTCCTCTTCCAGAAACAGGAGAAAAAATGGGTTCAACTCAAATGATACCCACCCCCCGAACCTGGCTGGGACATCCTCAACAGATCTTAAGACACGTTACAAGTGTAAGGGGTCAATTCTTAATACAGTTTTCGAGTTTTGGCAGTGTTATTTTTCCCGTTTTGCTGATATTTTAATTCATCCGACAGGACAGTGATTCCTATAGGCTGCGGGGATTTGGCGACGTCTATTAAGGGACACCGTAGCGCTCCCTCTCGCCCTCTCTCTCTCTCCACTGCCGGTCCTGTGTGTGTGAGTAAGTGCAGCGTGGCCGCAGCAGGTGCGGACACAAATTGTTTGTTGCGGTGAGTTTGCTGAAAGTAACTTTAATGTCAACGGAGATCACTCAGAAAACGTTCCGCAAATATTAACCTTTATTCCGTCCCTAGAGTCAGCGTACAGCTGTGTGCGTGAGGGTGAGACCGTATCAGCGTCGGCATAAATGCGCGCTGTAATCTTCAGTCATAAGAGTAATACTTGTAAGTAATGCGCCGGAACAATTAACAGAGTCTTCACTATTGTGTGCGTGACATTAAGTTAAGTTGTCTTTTCCTGTTTTAGTAATTGCTCTCAAGACAATAAGGACGGCGTGGATCCCTGCTTTATTTTAAATGAATTAAAGGTATGACATAATGATGTGTTTTATGATTGTCAATGTTTTCAAACATTTTGATAAACTGGTTTAAATTGTGTGAACTAACTACAACAAGTTTGTTTTATAGGGCTGCCTTATTTGACCTTATTTAAATATAGTTTCTTTCTGATTTATTGGTTTGATTATTGTGCTTTTTGTTTTATTTTATTTTGTTCTATGGGAATGTGCAATATGGTTGACTGGTACGTATTAAATAAATTGTATATTTCTGAAATCACAGCCTCTTCTGCTGATGTTTTAATGTTCCTGACAGGACGGTGATTCTTATAGGCTGCAGGGAGTCGGCGAAGTCTATTTAGGGACCCCCTAACTCTTCCCTTCTCCCCCTCTCTCTCTCCCCCCACTGCCGGTCCTGTGTGTGTGAGGAAGTGTTGCGTGGGCCGAGCAGGGATGGATTTATAAAAGAGTGCGTAGGATTCTTACTGAAAGTGTGCTTATGCCCAAAAGCAGGAAATGGCGTAAGCCAAAGCTAATTCCGATTTATAAAACCGTGCGCACGCAAAACCTGAACTCCAAATCCGCTCTCCACACGCTCAATTTCTACTATAAATGGTCAATGCATAGCACGTCACGAATATTAAATTATGAAGCTGACCAATGGTTTTCCACCGCGAGTCCTGACGGAGGCACGGCATCAAGCGATGTGAAGAGGAAGTAAAACTTTCAGACACTGACATCGAGGTGTTTGTTAGTGAGATGGAGGTGAAGAGCGACTTATGGGACAGCTGTGATGTCACTAATAAAGGAAATACACTGATACTCTGCCGCTGCTGCTGTGGATAACACAATGTGTGAGAATAGAAATCGCTGAACCCTCGCTTCCTCCTCATCATTCCATTCGCATGCACACATCGTCCAGAACCCCCCACCGGGGTCACGGTAGTATTTATCCATTTAGAGAATCGGACCGCTTCCCTCACATCAGTGGATCCTTGCCTCCACTCTGGGATCTTATTTGGAAAGTTTATTCATTTCTTGTAAGTGATCTCCTGTGCGCTCTGCCCGCTCTCTGTGCGCTCTGCGCCACTGCGCTCTCTGCGGTCTGCGCGCTCTGCTGAATTATGTTGAATTTCATTTAAATCAATAATAAACAGACAAATAAATTTACATGACAATTGTTTACAGTGCGGGAGTTACACTCCAACAGAACGCATCACACTCGCGCTGTGGGTTTTACGCAGTGTCATTGCCGCCGGTCTACGGGGAGTATGACGGAAGTTGCATGTGCGCAGGACATCAGCTCCTGTGGAAACACACGAGCAAAGCGATGACGGAAGCGACGCTGATGGGATCGGTCCCAGAATTTCCTTGTGGTTAACTCTTTAGATTTGGAAGGGTCGAACATCAAAGCAGCAAACACAAAAACCTGAAGGGAACAACCTAAACTTAACTACTGAAATTAATGGAACCAAAAGACATGTTCCTATCCTGACTCCTCTTCCAGAAACAGGAGAAAAAATGGGTTCAACTCAAATCATACCCACCCCCGAACCTGGCTGGGACATCCCCAACAGATCTTAAGACACGTTACAAGTGTAAGGGGTCAATTCTTAATACAGTTTTCGAGTTTTGGCAGTGTTATTTTTCCCGTTTTACTGATATTTTAATTCATCCGACAGGACAGTGATTCCTATAGGCTGCGGGGATTTGGTGACGTCTATTAAGGGACACCGTAGCGCTCCCTCTCGCCCTCTCTCTCTCTCCATTGCCGGTCCTGTGTGTGTGAGTAAGTGCAGCGTGGCCGCAGCAGGTGCGGAAACAAATTGTTTGTTGCGGTGAGTTTGCTGAAAGTAACTTTAATGTCAACGGAGATCACTCAGAAAACGTTCCGCAAATATTAACCTTTATTCCGTCCCTAGAGCCAGCGTACAGCTGTGTGCGTGAGGGTGAGACCGTATCAGCGTCGGCATAAATGCGCGCTGTAATCTTCAGTCATAAGAGTAATACTTGTAAGTAATGCGCCGGAACAATTAACAGAGTCTTCACTATTGTGTGCGTGACATTAAGTTAAGTTGTCTTTTCCTGTTTTAGTAATTGCTCTCAAGACAATAAGGACGGCGTGGATCCCTGCTTTATTTTAAATGAATTAAAGGTATGACATAATGATGTGTTTTATGATTGTCAATGTTTTCAAACATTTTGATAAACTGGTTTAAATTGTGTGAACTAACTACAACAAGTTTGTTTTATAGGGCTGCCTTATTTGACCTCATTTAAATTTAGTTTCTTTCTGATTTATTGGTTTGATTATTGTGCTTTTTGTTTTATTTTATTTTGCTCTATGGGAATGTGCAATATGGTTGACTGGTACGTATTAAATAAATTGTATATTTCTGAAATCACAGCCTCTTCTGCTGATGTTTTAATGTTCCTGACAGGACGGTGATTCTTATAGGCTGCAGGGAGTCGGCGAAGTCTATTTAGGGACCCCCTAACTCTTCCCTTCTCCCCCTCTCTCTCTCCCCCCACTGCCGGTCCTGTGTGTGTGAGGAAGTGTTGCGTGGGCCGAGCAGGGATGGATTTATAAAAGAGTGCGTAGGATTCTTACTAAAAGTGTGCTTATGCCCAAAAGCAGGAAATGGCGTAAGCCAAAGCTAATTCCGATTTATAAAACCGTGCGCACGCAAAACCTGAACTCCAAATCCGCTCTCCACACGCTCAATTTCTACTATAAATGGTCAATGCATAGCACGTCACGAATATTAAATTATGAAGCTGACCAATGGTTTTCCACCGCGAGTCCTGACGGAGGCACGGCATCAAGCGATGTGAAGAGGAAGTAAAACTTTCAGACACTGACATCGAGGTGTTTGTTAGTGAGATGGAGGTGAAGAGCGACTTATGGGACAGCTGTGATGTCACTAATAAAGGAAATACACTGATACTCTGCCGCTGCTGCTGTGGATAACACAATGTGTGAGAATAGAAATCGCTGAACCCTCGCTTCCTCCTCATCCTTCCATTCGCATGCACACATCGTCCAGAACCCCCCACCGGGGTCACGGTAGTATTTATCCATTTAGAGAATCGGACCGCTTCCCTCACATCAGTGGATCCTTGCCTCCACTCTGGGATCTTATTTGGAAAGTTTATTCATTTCTTGTAAGTGATCTCCTGTGCGCTCTGCCCGCTCTCTGTGCGCTCTGCGCCACTGCGCTCTCTGCGGTCTGCGCGCTCTGCTGAATTATGTTGAATTTCATTTAAAACAATAATAAACAGACAAATAAATTTACATGACAATTGTTTACAGTGCGGGAGTTACACTCCAACAGAACGCATCACACTCGCGCTGTGGGTTTTACGCGGTGTCATTGCCGCCGGTCTACGGGGAGTATGACGGAAGTTGCATGTGCGCAGGACATCAGCTCCTGTGGAAACACACGAGCAAAGCGATGACGGAAGCGACGCTGATGGGATCGGTCCCAGAATTTCCTTGTGGTTAACTCTTTAGATTTGGAAGGGTCGAACATCAAAGCAGCAAACACAAAAACCTGAAGGGAACAACCTAAACTTAACTACTGAAATTAATGGAACCAAAAGACATGTTCCTATCCTGACTCCTCTTCCAGAAACAGGAGAAAAAATGGGTTCAACTCAAATCATACCCACCCCCCGAACCTGGCTGGGACATCCTCAACAGATCTTAAGACACGTTACAAGTGTAAGGGGTCAATTCTTAATACAGTTTTCGAGTTTTGGCAGTGTTATTTTTTCCCGTTTTGCTGATATTTTAATTCATCCGACAGGACAGTGATTCCTATAGGCTGCGGGGATTTGGCAACGTCTATTAAGGGACACCGTAGCGCTCCCTCTCGCCCTCTCTCTCTCTCCACTGCCGGTCCTGTGTGTGTGAGTAAGTGCAGCGTGGCCGCAGCAGGTGCGGACACAAATTGTTTGTTGCGGTGAGTTTGCTGAAAGTAACTTTAATGTCAACGGAGATCACTCAGAAAACGTTCCGCAAATATTAACCTTTATTCCGTCCCTAGAGCCAGCGTACAGCTGTGTGCGTGAGGGTGAGACCGTATCAGCGTCGGCATAAATGCGCGCTGTAATCTTCAGTCATAAGAGTAATACTTGTAAGTAATGCGCCGGAACAATTAACAGAGTCTTCACTATTGTGTGCGTGACATTAAGTTAAGTTGTCTTTTCCTGTTTTAGTAATTGCTCTCAAGACAATAAGGACGGCGTGGATCCCTGCTTTATTTTAAATGAATTAAAGGTATGACATAATGATGTGTTTTATGATTGTCAATGTTTTCAAACATTTTGATAAACTGGTTTAAATTGTGTGAACTAACTACAACAAGTTTGTTTTATAGGGCTGCCTTATTTGACCTCATTTAAATTTAGTTTCTTTCTGATTTATTGGTTTGATTATTGTGCTTTTTGTTTTATTTTATTTTGCTCTATGGGAATGTGCAATATGGTTGACTGGTACGTATTAAATAAATTGTATATTTCTGAAATCACAGCCTCTTCTGCTGATGTTTTAATGTTCCTGACAGGACGGTGATTCTTATAGGCTGCAGGGAGTCGGCGAAGTCTATTTAGGGACCCCCTAACTCTTCCCTTCTCCCCCTCTCTCTCTCCCCCCACTGCCGGTCCTGTGTGTGTGAGGAAGTGTTGCGTGGGCCGAGCAGGGATGGATTTATAAAAGAGTGCGTAGGATTCTTACTAAAAGTGTGCTTATGCCCAAAAGCAGGAAATGGCGTAAGCCAAAGCTAATTCCGATTTATAAAACCGTGCGCACGCAAAACCTGAACTCCAAATCCGCTCTCCACACGCTCAATTTCTACTATAAATGGTCAATGCATAGCACGTCACGAATATTAAATTATGAAGCTGACCAATGGTTTTCCACCGCGAGTCCTGACGGAGGCACGGCATCAAGCGATGTGAAGAGGAAGTAAAACTTTCAGACACTGACATCGAGGTGTTTGTTAGTGAGATGGAGGTGAAGAGCGACTTATGGGACAGCTGTGATGTCACTAATAAAGGAAATACACTGATACTCTGCCGCTGCTGCTGTGGATAACACAATGTGTGAGAATAGAAATCGCTGAACCCTCGCTTCCTCCTCATCCTTCCATTCGCATGCACACATCGTCCAGAACCCCCCACCGGGGTCACGGTAGTATTTATCCATTTAGAGAATCGGACCGCTTCCCTCACATCAGTGGATCCTTGCCTCCACTCTGGGATCTTATTTGGAAAGTTTATTCATTTCTTGTAAGTGATCTCCTGTGCGCTCTGCCCGCTCTCTGTGCGCTCTGCGCCACTGCGCTCTCTGCGGTCTGCGCGCTCTGCTGAATTATGTTGAATTTCATTTAAAACAATAATAAACAGACAAATAAATTTACATGACAATTGTTTACAGTGCGGGAGTTACACTCCAACAGAACGCATCACACTCGCGCTGTGGGTTTTACGCGGTGTCATTGCCGCCGGTCTACGGGGAGTATGACGGAAGTTGCATGTGCGCAGGACATCAGCTCCTGTGGAAACACACGAGCAAAGCGATGACGGAAGCGACGCTGATGGGATCGGTCCCAGAATTTCCTTGTGGTTAACTCTTTAGATTTGGAAGGGTCGAACATCAAAGCAGCAAACACAAAAACCTGAAGGGAACAACCTAAACTAAACTACTGAAATTAATGGAACCAAAAGACATGTTCCTATCCTGACTCCTCTTCCAGAAACAGGAGAAAAAATGGGTTCAACTCAAATCATACCCACCCCCCGAACCTGGCTGGGACATCCTCAACAGATCTTAAGACACGTTACAAGTGTAAGGGGTCAATTCTTAATACAGTTTTCGAGTTTTGGCAGTGTTATTTTTCCCGTTTTGCTGATATTTTAATTCATCCGACAGGACAGTGATTCCTATAGGCTGCGGGGATTTGGCGACGTCTATTAAGTGACACCGTAGCGCTCCCTCTCGCCCTCTCTCTCTCTCCACTGCCGGTCCTGTGTGTGTGAGTAAGTGCAGCGTGGCCGCAGCAGGTGCGGACACAAATTGTTTGTTGCGGTGAGTTTGCTGAAAGTAACTTTAATGTCAACGGAGATCACTCAGAAAACGTTCCGCAAATATTAACCTTTATTCCGTCCCTAGAGCCAGCGTACAGCTGTGTGCGTGAGGGTGAGACCGTATCAGCGTCGGCATAAATGCGCGCTGTAATCTTCAGTCATAAGAGTAATACTTGTAAGTAATGCGCCGGAACAATTAACAGAGTCTTCACTATTGTGTGCGTGACATTAAGTTAAGTTGTCTTTTCCTGTTTTAGTAATTGCTCTCAAGACAATAAGGACGGCGTGGATCCCTGCTTTATTTTAAATGAATTAAAGGTATGACATAATGATGTGTTTTATGATTGTCAATGTTTTCAAACATTTTGATAAACTGGTTTAAATTGTGTGAACTAACTACAACAAGTTTGTTTTATAGGGCTGCCTTATTTGACCTCATTTAAATTTAGTTTCTTTCTGATTTATTGGTTTGATTATTGTGCTTTTTGTTTTATTTTATTTTGCTCTATGGGAATGTGCAATATGGTTGACTGGTACGTATTAAATAAATTGTATATTTCTGAAATCACAGCCTCTTCTGCTGATGTTTTAATGTTCCTGACAGGACGGTGATTCTTATAGGCTGCAGGGAGTCGGCGAAGTCTATTTAGGGACCCCCTAACTCTTCCCTTCTCCCCCTCTCTCTCTCCCCCCACTGCCGGTCCTGTGTGTGTGAGGAAGTGTTGCGTGGGCCGAGCAGGGATGGATTTATAAAAGAGTGCGTAGGATTCTTACTAAAAGTGTGCTTATGCCCAAAAGCAGGAAATGGCGTAAGCCAAAGCTAATTCCGATTTATAAAACCGTGCGCACGCAAAACCTGAACTCCAAATCCGCTCTCCACACGCTCAATTTCTACTATAAATGGTCAATGCATAGCACGTCACGAATATTAAATTATGAAGCTGACCAATGGTTTTCCACCGCGAGTCCTGACGGAGGCACGGCATCAAGCGATGTGAAGAGGAAGTAAAACTTTCAGACACTGACATCGAGGTGTTTGTTAGTGAGATGGAGGTGAAGAGCGACTTATGGGACAGCTGTGATGTCACTAATAAAGGAAATACACTGATACTCTGCCGCTGCTGCTGTGGATAACACAATGTGTGAGAATAGAAATCGCTGAACCCTCGCTTCCTCCTCATCCTTCCATTCGCATGCACACATCGTCCAGAACCCCCCACCGGGGTCACGGTAGTATTTATCCATTTAGAGAATCGGACCGCTTCCCTCACATCAGTGGATCCTTGCCTCCACTCTGGGATCTTATTTGGAAAGTTTATTCATTTCTTGTAAGTGATCTCCTGTGCGCTCTGCCCGCTCTCTGTGCGCTCTGCGCCACTGCGCTCTCTGCGGTCTGCGCGCTCTGCTGAATTATGTTGAATTTCATTTAAAACAATAATAAACAGACAAATAAATTTACATGACAATTGTTTACAGTGCGGGAGTTACACTCCAACAGAACGCATCACACTCGCGCTGTGGGTTTTACGCGGTGTCATTGCCGCCGGTCTACGGGGAGTATGACGGAAGTTGCATGTGCGCAGGACATCAGCTCCTGTGGAAACACACGAGCAAAGCGATGACGGAAGCGACGCTGATGGGATCGGTCCCAGAATTTCCTTGTGGTTAACTCTTTAGATTTGGAAGGGTCGAACATCAAAGCAGCAAACACAAAAACCTGAAGGGAACAACCTAAACTTAACTACTGAAATTAATGGAACCAAAAGACATGTTCCTATCCTGACTCCTCTTCCAGAAACAGGAGAAAAAATGGGTTCAACTCAAATGATACCCACCCCCCGAACCTGGCTGGGACATCCTCAACAGATCTTAAGACACGTTACAAGTGTAAGGGGTCAATTCTTAATACAGTTTTCGAGTTTTGGCAGTGTTATTTTTCCCGTTTTGCTGATATTTTAATTCATCCGACAGGACAGTGATTCCTATAGGCTGCGGGGATTTGGCGACGTCTATTAAGGGACACCGTAGCGCTCCCTCTCGCCCTCTCTCTCTCTCCACTGCCGGTCCTGTGTGTGTGAGTAAGTGCAGCGTGGCCGCAGCAGGTGCGGACACAAATTGTTTGTTGCGGTGAGTTTGCTGAAAGTAACTTTAATGTCAACGGAGATCACTCAGAAAACGTTCCGCAAATATTAACCTTTATTCCGTCCCTAGAGCCAGCGTACAGCTGTGTGCGTGAGGGTGAGACCGTATCAGCGTCGGCATAAATGCGCGCTGTAATCTTCAGTCATAAGAGTAATACTTGTAAGTAATGCGCCGGAACAATTAACAGAGTCTTCACTATTGTGTGCGTGACATTAAGTTAAGTTGTCTTTTCCTGTTTTAGTAATTGCTCTCAAGACAATAAGGACGGCGTGGATCCCTGCTTTATTTTAAATGAATTAAAGGTATGACATAATGATGTGTTTTATGATTGTCAATGTTTTCAAACATTTTGATAAACTGGTTTAAATTGTGTGAACTAACTACAACAAGTTTGTTTTATAGGGCTGCCTTATTTGACCTCATTTAAATTTAGTTTCTTTCTGATTTATTGGTTTGATTATTGTGCTTTTTGTTTTATTTTATTTTGCTCTATGGGAATGTGCAATATGGTTGACTGGTACGTATTAAATAAATTGTATATTTCTGAAATCACAGCCTCTTCTGCTGATGTTTTAATGTTCCTGACAGGACGGTGATTCTTATAGGCTGCAGGGAGTCGGCGAAGTCTATTTAGGGACCCCCTAACTCTTCCCTTCTCCCCCTCTCTCTCTCCCCCCACTGCCGGTCCTGTGTGTGTGAGGAAGTGTTGCGTGGGCCGAGCAGGGATGGATTTATAAAAGAGTGCGTAGGATTCTTACTAAAAGTGTGCTTATGCCCAAAAGCAGGAAATGGCGTAAGCCAAAGCTAATTCCGATTTATAAAACCGTGCGCACGCAAAACCTGAACTCCAAATCCGCTCTCCACACGCTCAATTTCTACTATAAATGGTCAATGCATAGCACGTCACGAATATTAAATTATGAAGCTGACCAATGGTTTTCCACCGCGAGTCCTGACGGAGGCACGGCATCAAGCGATGTGAAGAGGAAGTAAAACTTTCAGACACTGACATCGAGGTGTTTGTTAGTGAGATGGAGGTGAAGAGCGACTTATGGGACAGCTGTGATGTCACTAATAAAGGAAATACACTGATACTCTGCCGCTGCTGCTGTGGATAACACAATGTGTGAGAATAGAAATCGCTGAACCCTCGCTTCCTCCTCATCCTTCCATTCGCATGCACACATCGTCCAGAACCCCCCACCGGGGTCACGGTAGTATTTATCCATTTAGAGAATCGGACCGCTTCCCTCACATCAGTGGATCCTTGCCTCCACTCTGGGATCTTATTTGGAAAGTTTATTCATTTCTTGTAAGTGATCTCCTGTGCGCTCTGCCCGCTCTCTGTGCGCTCTGCGCCACTGCGCTCTCTGCGGTCTGCGCGCTCTGCTGAATTATGTTGAATTTCATTTAAAACAATAATAAACAGACAAATAAATTTACATGACAATTGTTTACAGTGCGGGAGTTACACTCCAACAGAACGCATCACACTCGCGCTGTGGGTTTTACGCGGTGTCATTGCCGCCGGTCTACGGGGAGTATGACGGAAGTTGCATGTGCGCAGGACATCAGCTCCTGTGGAAACACACGAGCAAAGCGATGACGGAAGCGACGCTGATGGGATCGGTCCCAGAATTTCCTTGTGGTTAACTCTTTAGATTTGGAAGGGTCGAACATCAAAGCAGCAAACACAAAAACCTGAAGGGAACAACCTAAACTTAACTACTGAAATTAATGGAACCAAAAGACATGTTCCTATCCTGACTCCTCTTCCAGAAACAGGAGAAAAAATGGGTTCAACTCAAATCATACCCACCCCCCGAACCTGGCTGGGACATCCTCAACAGATCTTAAGACACGTTACAAGTGTAAGGGGTCAATTCTTAATACAGTTTTCGAGTTTTGGCAGTGTTATTTTTCCCGTTTTGCTGATATTTTAATTCATCCGACAGGACAGTGATTCCTATAGGCTGCGGGGATTTGGCGACGTCTATTAAGGGACACCGTAGCGCTCCCTCTCGCCCTCTCTCTCTCTCCACTGCCGGTCCTGTGTGTGTGAGTAAGTGCAGCGTGGCCGCAGCAGGTGCGGACACAAATTGTTTGTTGCGGTGAGTTTGCTGAAAGTAACTTTAATGTCAACGGAGATCACTCAGAAAACGTTCCGCAAATATTAACCTTTATTCCGTCCCTAGAGCCAGCGTACAGCTGTGTGCGTGAGGGTGAGACCGTATCAGCGTCGGCATAAATGCGCGCTGTAATCTTCAGTCATAAGAGTAATACTTGTAAGTAATGCGCCGGAACAATTAACAGAGTCTTCACTATTGTGTGCGTGACATTAAGTTAAGTTGTCTTTTCCTGTTTTAGTAATTGCTCTCAAGACAATAAGGACGGCGTGGATCCCTGCTTTATTTTAAATGAATTAAAGGTATGACATAATGATGTGTTTTATGATTGTCAATGTTTTCAAACATTTTGATAAACTGGTTTAAATTGTGTGAACTAACTACAACAAGTTTGTTTTATAGGGCTGCCTTATTTGACCTCATTTAAATTTAGTTTCTTTCTGATTTATTGGTTTGATTATTGTGCTTTTTGTTTTATTTTATTTTGCTCTATGGGAATTTGCAATATGGTTGACTGGTATGTATTAAATAAATTGTATATTTCTGAAATCACAGCCTCTTCTGCTGATGTTTTAATGTTCCTGACAGGACGGTGATTCTTATAGGCTGCAGGGAGTCGGCGAAGTCTATTTAGGGACCCCCTAACTCTTCCCTTCTCCCCCTCTCTCTCTCCCCCCACTGCCGGTCCTGTGTGTGTGAGGAAGTGTTGCGTGGGCCGAGCAGGGATGGATTTATAAAAGAGTGCGTAGGATTCTTACTAAAAGTGTGCTTATGCCCAAAAGCAGGAAATGGCGTAAGCCAAAGCTAATTCCGATTTATAAAACCGTGCGCACGCAAAACCTGAACTCCAAATCCGCTCTCCACACGCTCAATTTCTACTATAAATGGTCAATGCATAGCACGTCACGAATATTAACTTATGAAGCTGACCAATGGTTTTCCACCGCGAGTCCTGACGGAGGCACGGCATCAAGCGATGTGAAGAGGAAGTAAAACTTTCAGACACTGACATCGAGGTGTTTGTTAGTGAGATGGAGGTGAAGAGCGACTTATGGGACAGCTGTGATGTCACTAATAAAGGAAATACACTGATACTCTGCCGCTGCTGCTGTGGATAACACAATGTGTGAGAATAGAAATCGCTGAACCCTCGCTTCCTCCTCATCCTTCCATTCGCATGCACACATCGTCCAGAACCCCCCACCGGGGTCACGGTAGTATTTATCCATTTAGAGAATCGGACCGCTTCCCTCACATCAGTGGATCCTTGCCTCCACTCTGGGATCTTATTTGGAAAGTTTATTCATTTCTTGTAAGTGATCTCCTGTGCGCTCTGCCCGCTCTCTGTGCGCTCTGCGCCACTGCGCTGTCTGCGGTCTGCGCGCTCTGCTGAATTATGTTGAATTTCATTTAAAACAATAATAAACAGACAAATAAATTTACATGACAATTGTTTACAGTGCGGGAGTTACACTCCAACAGAACGCATCACACTCGCGCTGTGGGTTTTACGCGGTGTCATTGCCGCCGGTCTACGGGGAGTATGACGGAAGTTGCATGTGCGCAGGACATCAGCTCCTGTGGAAACACACGAGCAAAGCGATGACGGAAGCGACGCTGATGGGATCGGTCCCAGAATTTCCTTGTGGTTAACTCTTTAGATTTGGAAGGGTCGAACATCAAAGCAGCAAACACAAAAACCTGAAGGGAACAACCTAAACTTAACTACTGAAATTAATGGAACCAAAAGACATGTTCCTATCCTGACTCCTCTTCCAGAAACAGGAGAAAAAATGGGTTCAACTCAAATGATACCCACCCCCCGAACCTGGCTGGGACATCCTCAACAGATCTTAAGACACGTTACAAGTGTAAGGGGTCAATTCTTAATACAGTTTTCGAGTTTTGGCAGTGTTATTTTTCCCGTTTTGCTGATATTTTAATTCATCCGACAGGACAGTGATTCCTATAGGCTGCGGGGATTTGGCGACGTCTATTAAGGGACACCGTAGCGCTCCCTCTCGCCCTCTCTCTCTCTCCACTGCCGGTCCTGTGTGTGTGAGTAAGTGCAGCGTGGCCGCAGCAGGTGCGGACACAAATTGTTTGTTGCGGTGAGTTTGCTGAAAGTAACTTTAATGTCAACGGAGATCACTCAGAAAACGTTCCGCAAATATTAACCTTTATTCCGTCCCTAGAGCCAGCGTACAGCTGTGTGCGTGAGGGTGAGACCGTATCAGCGTCGGCATAAATGCGCGTTGTAATCTTCAGTCATAAGAGTAATACTTGTAAGTAATACGCCGGAACAATTAACAGAGTCTTCACTATTGTGTGCGTGACATTAAGTTAAGTTGTCTTTTCCTGTTTTAGTAATTGCTCTCAAGACAATAAGGACGGCGTGGATCCCTGCTTTATTTTAAATGAATTAAAGGTATGACATAATGATGTGTTTTATGATTGTCAATGTTTTCAAACATTTTGATAAACTGTTTTAAATTGTGTGAACTAACTACAACAAGTTTGTTTTATAGGGCTGCCTTATTTGACCTTATTTAAATATAGTTTCTTTCTGATTTATTGGTTTGATTATTGTGCTTTTTGTTTTATTTTATTTTGTTCTATGGGAATGTGCAATATGGTTGACTGGTACGTATTAAATAAATTGTATATTTCTGAAATCACAGCCTCTTCTGCTGATGTTTTAATGTTCCTGACAGGACGGTGATTCTTATAGGCTGCAGGGAGTCGGCGAAGTCTATTTAGGGACCCCCTAACTCTTCCCTTCTCCCCCTCTCTCTCTCCCCCCACTGCCGGTCCTGTGTGTGTGAGGAAGTGTTGCGTGGGCCGAGCAGGGATGGATTTATAAAAGAGTGCGTAGGATTCTTACTAAAAGTGTGCTTATGCCCAAAAGCAGGAAATGGCGTAAGCCAAAGCTAATTCCGATTTATAAAACCGTGCGCACGCAAAACCTGAACTCCAAATCCGCTCTCCACACGCTCAATTTCTACTATAAATGGTCAATGCATAGCACGTCACGAATATTAACTTATGAAGCTGACCAATGGTTTTCCACCGCGAGTCCTGACGGAGGCACGGCATCAAGCGATGTGAAGAGGAAGTAAAACTTTCAGACACTGACATCGAGGTGTTTGTTAGTGAGATGGAGGTGAAGAGCGACTTATGGGACAGCTGTGATGTCACTAATAAAGGAAATACACTGATACTCTGCCGCTGCTGCTGTGGATAACACAATGTGTGAGAATAGAAATCGCTGAACCCTCGCTTCCTCCTCATCCTTCCATTCGCATGCACACATCGTCCAGAACCCCCCACCGGGGTCACGGTCGTATTTATCCATTTAGAGAATCGGACCGCTTCCCTCACATCAGTGGATCCTTGCCTCCACTCTGGGATCTTATTTGGAAAGTTTATTCATTTCTTGTAAGTGATCTCCTGTGCGCTCTGCCCGCTCTCTGTGCGCTCTGCGCCACTGCGCTCTCTGTGGTCTGCGCGCTCTGCTGAATTATGTTGAATTTCATTTAAAACAATAATAAACAGACAAATAAATTTACATGACAATTGTTTACAGTGCGGGAGTTACACTCCAACAGAACGCATCACACTCGCGCTGTGGGTTTTACGCGGTGTCATTGCCGCCGGTCTACGGGGAGTATGACGGAAGTTGCATGTGCGCAGGACATCAGCTCCTGTGGAAACACACGAGCAAAGCGATGACGGAAGCGACGCTGATGGGATCGGTCCCAGAATTTCCTTGTGGTTAACTCTTTAGATTTGGAAGGGTCGAACATCAAAGCAGCAAACACAAAAACCTGAAGGGAACAACCTAAACTTAACTACTGAAATTAATGGAACCAAAAGACATGTTCCTATCCTGACTCCTCTTCCAGAAACAGGAGAAAAAATGGGTTCAACTCAAATGATACCCACCCCCCGAACCTGGCTGGGACATCCTCAACAGATCTTAAGACACGTTACAAGTGTAAGGGGTCAATTCTTAATACAGTTTTCGAGTTTTGGCAGTGTTATTTTTCCCGTTTTGCTGATATTTTAATTCATCCGACAGGACAGTGATTCCTATAGGCTGCGGGGATTTGGCGACGTCTATTAAGGGACACCGTAGCGCTCCCTCTCGCCCTCTCTCTCTCTCCACTGCCGGTCCTGTGTGTGTGAGTAAGTGCAGCGTGGCCGCAGCAGGTGCGGACACAAATTGTTTGTTGCGGTGAGTTTGCTGAAAGTAACTTTAATGTCAACGGAGATCACTCAGAAAACGTTCCGCAAATATTAACCTTTATTCCGTCCCTAGAGCCAGCGTACAGCTGTGTGCGTGAGGGTGAGACCGTATCAGCGTCGGCATAAATGCGCGCTGTAATCTTCAGTCATAAGAGTAATACTTGTAAGTAATACGCCGGAACAATTAACAGAGTCTTCACTATTGTGTGCGTGACATTAAGTTAAGTTGTCTTTTCCTGTTTTAGTAATTGCTCTCAAGACAATAAGGACGGCGTGGATCCCTGCTTTATTTTAAATGAATTAAAGGTATGACATAATGATGTGTTTTATGATTGTCAATGTTTTCAAACATTTTGATAAACTGGTTTAAATTGTGTGAACTAACTACAACAAGTTTGTTTTATAGGGCTGCCTTATTTGACCTTATTTAAATATAGTTTCTTTCTGATTTATTGGTTTGATTATTGTGCTTTTTGTTTTATTTTATTTTGTTCTATGGGAATGTGCAATATGGTTGACTGGTGCGTATTAAATAAATTGTATATTTCTGAAATCACAGCCTCTTCTGCTGATGTTTTAATGTTCCTGACAGGACGGTGATTCTTATAGGCTGCAGGGAGTCGGCGAAGTCTATTTAGGGACCCCCTAACTCTTCCCTTCTCCCCCTCTCTCTCTCCCCCCACTGCCGGTCCTGTGTGTGTGAGGAAGTGTTGCGTGGGCCGAGCAGGGATGGATTTATAAAAGAGTGCGTAGGATTCTTACTAAAAGTGTGCTTATGCCCAAAAGCAGGAAATGGCGTAAGCCAAAGCTAATTCCGATTTATAAAACCGTGCGCACGCAAAACCTGAACTCCAAATCCGCTCTCCACACGCTCAATTTCTACTATAAATGGTCAATGCATAGCACGTCACGAATATTAAATTATGAAGCTGACCAATGGTTTTCCACCGCGAGTCCTGACGGAGGCACGGCATCAAGCGATGTGAAGAGGAAGTAAAACTTTCAGACACTGACATCGAGGTGTTTGTTAGTGAGATGGAGGTGAAGAGCGACTTATGGGACAGCTGTGATGTCACTAATAAAGGAAATACACTGATACTCTGCCGCTGCTGCTGTGGATAACACAATGTGTGAGAATAGAAATCGCTGAACCCTCGCTTCCTCCTCATCATTCCATTCGCATGCACACATCGTCCAGAACCCCCCACCGGGGTCACGGTCGTATTTATCCATTTAGAGAATCGGACCGCTTCCCTCACATCAGTGGATCCTTGCCTCCACTCTGGGATCTTATTTGGAAAGTTTATTCATTTCTTGTAAGTGATCTCCTGTGCGCTCTGCCCGCTCTCTGTGCGCTCTGCGCCACTGCGCTCTCTGCGGTCTGCGCGCTCTGCTGAATTATGTTGAATTTCATTTAAAACAATAATAAACAGACAAATAAATTTACATGACAATTGTTTACAGTGCGGGAGTTACACTCCAACAGAACGCATCACACTCGCGCTGTGGGTTTTACGCGGTGTCATTGCCGCCGGTCTACGGGGAGTATGACGGAAGTTGCATGTGCGCAGGACATCAGCTCCTGTGGAAACACACGAGCAAAGCGATGACGGAAGCGACGCTGATGGGATCGGTCCCAGAATTTCCTTGTGGTTAACTCTTTAGATTTGGAAGGGTCGAACATCAAAGCAGCAAACACAAAAACCTGAAGGGAACAACCTAAACTAAACTACTGAAATTAATGGAACCAAAAGACATGTTCCTATCCTGACTCCTCTTCCAGAAACAGGAGAAAAAATGGGTTCAACTCAAATCATACCCACCCCCCGAACCTGGCTGGGACATCCTCAACAGATCTTAAGACACGTTACAAGTGTAAGGGGTCAATTCTTAATACAGTTTTCGAGTTTTGGCAGTGTTATTTTTCCCGTTTTGCTGATATTTTAATTCATCCGACAGGACAGTGATTCCTATAGGCTGCGGGGATTTGGCGACGTCTATTAAGTGACACCGTAGCGCTCCCTCTCGCCCTCTCTCTCTCTCCACTGCCGGTCCTGTGTGTGTGAGTAAGTGCAGCGTGGCCGCAGCAGGTGCGGACACAAATTGTTTGTTGCGGTGAGTTTGCTGAAAGTAACTTTAATGTCAACGGAGATCACTCAGAAAACGTTCCGCAAATATTAACCTTTATTCCGTCCCTAGAGCCAGCGTACAGCTGTGTGCGTGAGGGTGAGACCGTATCAGCGTCGGCATAAATGCGCGCTGTAATCTTCAGTCATAAGAGTAATACTTGTAAGTAATGCGCCGGAACAATTAACAGAGTCTTCACTATTGTGTGCGTGACATTAAGTTAAGTTGTCTTTTCCTGTTTTAGTAATTGCTCTCAAGACAATAAGGACGGCGTGGATCCCTGCTTTATTTTAAATGAATTAAAGGTATGACATAATGATGTGTTTTATGATTGTCAATGTTTTCAAACATTTTGATAAACTGGTTTAAATTGTGTGAACTAACTACAACAAGTTTGTTTTATAGGGCTGCCTTATTTGACCTCATTTAAATTTAGTTTCTTTCTGATTTATTGGTTTGATTATTGTGCTTTTTGTTTTATTTTATTTTGCTCTATGGGAATGTGCAATATGGTTGACTGGTACGTATTAAATAAATTGTATATTTCTGAAATCACAGCCTCTTCTGCTGATGTTTTAATGTTCCTGACAGGACGGTGATTCTTATAGGCTGCAGGGAGTCGGCGAAGTCTATTTAGGGACCCCCTAACTCTTCCCTTCTCCCCCTCTCTCTCTCCCCCCACTGCCGGTCCTGTGTGTGTGAGGAAGTGTTGCGTGGGCCGAGCAGGGATGGATTTATAAAAGAGTGCGTAGGATTCTTACTAAAAGTGTGCTTATGCCCAAAAGCAGGAAATGGCGTAAGCCAAAGCTAATTCCGATTTATAAAACCGTGCGCACGCAAAACCTGAACTCCAAATCCGCTCTCCACACGCTCAATTTCTACTATAAATGGTCAATGCATAGCACGTCACGAATATTAAATTATGAAGCTGACCAATGGTTTTCCACCGCGAGTCCTGACGGAGGCACGGCATCAAGCGATGTGAAGAGGAAGTAAAACTTTCAGACACTGACATCGAGGTGTTTGTTAGTGAGATGGAGGTGAAGAGCGACTTATGGGACAGCTGTGATGTCACTAATAAAGGAAATACACTGATACTCTGCCGCTGCTGCTGTGGATAACACAATGTGTGAGAATAGAAATCGCTGAACCCTCGCTTCCTCCTCATCCTTCCATTCGCATGCACACATCGTCCAGAACCCCCCACCGGGGTCACGGTAGTATTTATCCATTTAGAGAATCGGACCGCTTCCCTCACATCAGTGGATCCTTGCCTCCACTCTGGGATCTTATTTGGAAAGTTTATTCATTTCTTGTAAGTGATCTCCTGTGCGCTCTGCCCGCTCTCTGTGCGCTCTGCGCCACTGCGCTCTCTGCGGTCTGCGCGCTCTGCTGAATTATGTTGAATTTCATTTAAAACAATAATAAACAGACAAATAAATTTACATGACAATTGTTTACAGTGCGGGAGTTACACTCCAACAGAACGCATCACACTCGCGCTGTGGGTTTTACGCGGTGTCATTGCCGCCGGTCTACGGGGAGTATGACGGAAGTTGCATGTGCGCAGGACATCAGCTCCTGTGGAAACACACGAGCAAAGCGATGACGGAAGCGACGCTGATGGGATCGGTCCCAGAATTTCCTTGTGGTTAACTCTTTAGATTTGGAAGGGTCGAACATCAAAGCAGCAAACACAAAAACCTGAAGGGAACAACCTAAACTTAACTACTGAAATTAATGGAACCAAAAGACATGTTCCTATCCTGACTCCTCTTCCAGAAACAGGAGAAAAAATGGGTTCAACTCAAATCATACCCACCCCCCGAACCTGGCTGGGACATCCTCAACAGATCTTAAGACACGTTACAAGTGTAAGGGGTCAATTCTTAATACAGTTTTCGAGTTTTGGCAGTGTTATTTTTCCCGTTTTGCTGATATTTTAATTCATCCGACAGGACAGTGATTCCTATAGGCTGCGGGGATTTGGCGACGTCTATTAAGGGACACCGTAGCGCTCCCTCTCGCCCTCTCTCTCTCTCCACTGCCGGTCCTGTGTGTGTGAGTAAGTGCAGCGTGGCCGCAGCAGGTGCGGACACAAACTGTTTGTTGCGGTGATTTTGCTGAAAGTAACTTTAATGTCAACGGAGATCACTCAGAAAACGTTCCGCAAATATTAACCTTTATTCCGTCCCTAGAGCCAGCGTACAGCTGTGTGCCTGAGGGTGAGACCGTATCAGCGTCGGCATAAATGCGCGCTGTAATCTTCAGTCATAAGAGTAATACTTGTAAGTAATGCGCCGGAACAATTAACAGAGTCTTCACTATTGTGTGCGTGACATTAAGTTAAGTTGTCTTTTCCTGTTTTAGTAATTGCTCTCAAGACAATAAGGACGGCGTGGATCCCTGCTTTATTTTAAATGAATTAAAGGTATGACATAATGATGTGTTTTATGATTGTCAATGTTTTCAAACATTTTGATAAACTGGTTTAAATTGTGTGAACTAACTACAACAAGTTTGTTTTATAGGGCTGCCTTATTTGACCTTATTTAAATTTAGTTTCTTTCTGATTTATTGGTTTGATTATTGTGCTTTTTGTTTTATTTTATTTTGTTCTATGGGAATGTGCAATATGGTTGACTGGTACGTATTAAATAAATTGTATATTTCTGAAATCACAGCCTCTTCTGCTGATGTTTTAATGTTCCTGACAGGACGGTGATTCTTATAGGCTGCAGGGAGTCGGCGAAGTCTATTTAGGGACCCCCTAACTCTTCCCTTCTCCCCCTCTCTCTCTCCCCCCACTGCCGGTCCTGTGTGTGTGAGGAAGTGTTGCGTGGGCCGAGCAGGGATGGATTTATAAAAGAGTGCGTAGGATTCTTACTAAAAGTGTGCTTATGCCCAAAAGCAGGAAATGGCGTAAGCCAAAGCTAATTCCGATTTATAAAACCGTGCGCACGCAAAACCTGAACTCCAAATCCGCTCTCCACACGCTCAATTTCTACTATAAATGGTCAATGCATAGCACGTCACGAATATTAAATTATGAAGCTGACCAATGGTTTTCCACCGCGAGTCCTGACGGAGGCACGGCATCAAGCGATGTGAAGAGGAAGTAAAACTTTCAGACACTGACATCGAGGTGTTTGTTAGTGAGATGGAGGTGAAGAGCGACTTATGGGACAGCTGTGATGTCACTAATAAAGGAAATACACTGATACTCTGCCGCTGCTGCTGTGGATAACACAATGTGTGAGAATAGAAATCGCTGAACCCTCGCTTCCTCCTCATCCTTCCATTCGCATGCACACATCGTCCAGAACCCCCCACCGGGGTCACGGTAGTATTTATCCATTTAGAGAATCGGACCGCTTCCCTCACATCAGTGGATCCTTGCCTCCACTCTGGGATCTTATTTGGAAAGTTTATTCATTTCTTGTAAGTGATCTCCTGTGCGCTCTGCCCGCTCTCTGTGCGCTCTGCGCCACTGCGCTCTCTGCGGTCTGCGCGCTCTGCTGAATTATGTTGAATTTCATTTAAAACAATAATAAACAGACAAATAAATTTACATGACAATTGTTTACAGTGCGGGAGTTACACTCCAACAGAACGCATCACACTCGCGCTGTGGGTTTTACGCGGTGTCATTGCCGCCGGTCTACGGGGAGTATGACGGAAGTTGCATGTGCGCAGGACATCAGCTCCTGTGGAAACACACGAGCAAAGCGATGACGGAAGCGACGCTGATGGGATCGGTCCCAGAATTTCCTTGTGGTTAACTCTTTAGATTTGGAAGGGTCGAACATCAAAGCAGCAAACACAAAAACCTGAAGGGAACAACCTAAACTTAACTACTGAAATTAATGGAACCAAAAGACATGTTCCTATCCTGACTCCTCTTCCAGAAACAGGAGAAAAAATGGGTTCAACTCAAATCATACCCACCCCCCGAACCTGGCTGGGACATCCTCAACAGATCTTAAGACACGTTACAAGTGTAAGGGGTCAATTCTTAATACAGTTTTCGAGTTTTGGCAGTGTTATTTTTCCCGTTTTGCTGATATTTTAATTCATCCGACAGGACAGTGATTCCTATAGGCTGCGGGGATTTGGCGACGTCTATTAAGGGACACCGTAGCGCTCCCTCTCGCCCTCTCTCTCTCTCCACTGCCGGTCCTGTGTGTGTGAGTAAGTGCAGCGTGGCCGCAGCAGGTGCGGACACAAACTGTTTGTTGCGGTGATTTTGCTGAAAGTAACTTTAATGTCAACGGAGATCACTCAGAAAACGTTCCGCAAATATTAACCTTTATTCCGTCCCTAGAGCCAGCGTACAGCTGTGTGCCTGAGGGTGAGACCGTATCAGCGTCGGCATAAATGCGCGCTGTAATCTTCAGTCATAAGAGTAATACTTGTAAGTAATGCGCCGGAACAATTAACAGAGTCTTCACTATTGTGTGCGTGACATTAAGTTAAGTTGTCTTTTCCTGTTTTAGTAATTGCTCTCAAGACAATAAGGACGGCGTGGATCCCTGCTTTATTTTAAATGAATTAAAGGTATGACATAATGATGTGTTTTATGATTGTCAATGTTTTCAAACATTTTGATAAACTGGTTTAAATTGTGTGAACTAACTACAACAAGTTTGTTTTATAGGGCTGCCTTATTTGACCTTATTTAAATTTAGTTTCTTTCTGATTTATTGGTTTGATTATTGTGCTTTTTGTTTTATTTTATTTTGTTCTATGGGAATGTGCAATATGGTTGACTGGTACGTATTAAATAAATTGTATATTTCTGAAATCACAGCCTCTTCTGCTGATGTTTTAATGTTCCTGACAGGACGGTGATTCTTATAGGCTGCAGGGAGTCGGCGAAGTCTATTTAGGGACCCCCTAACTCTTCCCTTCTCCCCCTCTCTCTCTCCCCCCACTGCCGGTCCTGTGTGTGTGAGGAAGTGTTGCGTGGGCCGAGCAGGGATGGATTTATAAAAGAGTGCGTAGGATTCTTACTAAAAGTGTGCTTATGCCCAAAAGCAGGAAATGGCGTAAGCCAAAGCTAATTCCGATTTATAAAACCGTGCGCACGCAAAACCTGAACTCCAAATCCGCTCTCCACACGCTCAATTTCTACTATAAATGGTCAATGCATAGCACGTCACGAATATTAAATTATGAAGCTGACCAATGGTTTTCCACCGCGAGTCCTGACGGAGGCACGGCATCAAGCGATGTGAAGAGGAAGTAAAACTTTCAGACACTGACATCGAGGTGTTTGTTAGTGAGATGGAGGTGAAGAGCGACTTATGGGACAGCTGTGATGTCACTAATAAAGGAAATACACTGATACTCTGCCGCTGCTGCTGTGGATAACACAATGTGTGAGAATAGAAATCGCTGAACCCTCGCTTCCTCCTCATCATTCCATTCGCATGCACACATCGTCCAGAACCCCCCACCGGGGTCACGGTAGTATTTATCCATTTAGAGAATCGGACCGCTTCCCTCACATCAGTGGATCCTTGCCTCCACTCTGGGATCTTATTTGGAAAGTTTATTCATTTCTTGTAAGTGATCTCCTGTGCGCTCTGCCCGCTCTCTGTGCGCTCTGCGCCACTGCGCTCTCTGCGGTCTGCGCGCTCTGCTGAATTATGTTGAATTTCATTTAAAACAATAATAAACAGACAAATAAATTTACATGACAATTGTTTACAGTGCGGGAGTTACACTCCAACAGAACGCATCACACTCGCGCTGTGGGTTTTACGCGGTGTCATTGCCGCCGGTCTACGGGGAGTATGACGGAAGTTGCATGTGCGCAGGACATCAGCTCCTGTGGAAACACACGAGCAAAGCGATGACGGAAGCGACGCTGATGGGATCGGTCCCAGAATTTCCTTGTGGTTAACTCTTTAGATTTGGAAGGGTCGAACATCAAAGCAGCAAACACAAAAACCTGAAGGGAACAACCTAAACTTAACTACTGAAATTAATGGAACCAAAAGACATGTTCCTATCCTGACTCCTCTTCCAGAAACAGGAGAAAAAATGGGTTCAACTCAAATGATACCCACCCCCCGAACCTGGCTGGGACATCCTCAACAGATCTTAAGACACGTTACAAGTGTAAGGGGTCAATTCTTAATACAGTTTTCGAGTTTTGGCAGTGTTATTTTTCCCGTTTTGCTGATATTTTAATTCATCCGACAGGACAGTGATTCCTATAGGCTGCGGGGATTTGGCGACGTCTATTAAGGGACACCGTAGCGCTCCCTCTCGCCCTCTCTCTCTCTCCACTGCCGGTCCTGTGTGTGTGAGTAAGTGCAGCGTGGCCGCAGCAGGTGCGGACACAAACTGTTTGTTGCGGTGATTTTGCTGGAAGTAACTTTAATGTCAACGGAGATCACTCAGAAAACGTTCCGCAAATATTAACCTTTATTCCGTCCCTAGAGCCAGCGTACAGCTGTGTGCGTGAGGGTGAGACCGTATCAGCGTCGGCATAAATGCGCGCTGTAATCTTCAGTCATAAGAGTAATACTTGTAAGTAATGCGCCGGAACAATTAACAGAGTCTTCACTATTGTGTGCGTGACATTAAGTTAAGTTGTCTTTTCCTGTTTTAGTAATTGCTCTCAAGACAATAAGGACGGCGTGGATCCCTGCTTTATTTTAAATGAATTAAAGGTATGACATAATGATGTGTTTTATGATTGTCAATGTTTTCAAACATTTTGATAAACTGGTTTAAATTGTGTGAACTAACTACAACAAGTTTGTTTTATAGGGCTGCCTTATTTGACGTCATTTAAATTTAGTTTCTTTCTGATTTATTGGTTTGATTATTGTGCTTTTTGTTTTATTTTATTTTGCTCTATGGGAATTTGCAATATGGTTGACTGGTACGTATTAAATAAATTGTATATTTCTGAAATCACAGCCTCTTCTGCTGATGTTTTAATGTTCCTGACAGGACGGTGATTCTTATAGGCTGCAGGGAGTCGGCGAAGTCTATTTAGGGACCCCCTAACTCTTCCCTTCTCCCCCTCTCTCTCTCCCCCCACTGCCGGTCCTGTGTGTGTGAGGAAGTGTTGCGTGGGCCGAGCAGGGATGGATTTATAAAAGAGTGCGTAGGATTCTTACTAAAAGTGTGCTTATGCCCAAAAGCAGGAAATGGCGTAAGCCAAAGCTAATTCCGATTTATAAAACCGTGCGCACGCAAAACCTGAACTCCAAATCCGCTCTCCACACGCTCAATTTCTACTATAAATGGTCAATGCATAGCACGTCACGAATATTAAATTATGAAGCTGACCAATGGTTTTCCACCGCGAGTCCTGACGGAGGCACGGCATCAAGCGATGTGAAGAGGAAGTAAAACTTTCAGACACTGACATCGAGGTGTTTGTTAGTGAGATGGAGGTGAAGAGCGACTTATGGGACAGCTGTGATGTCACTAATAAAGGAAATACACTGATACTCTGCCGCTGCTGCTGTGGATAACACAATGTGTGAGAATAGAAATCGCTGAACCCTCGCTTCCTCCTCATCCTTCCATTCGCATGCACACATCGTCCAGAACCCCCCACCGGGGTCACGGTAGTATTTATCCATTTAGAGAATCGGACCGCTTCCCTCACATCAGTGGATCCTTGCCTCCACTCTGGGATCTTATTTGGAAAGTTTATTCATTTCTTGTAAGTGATCTCCTGTGCGCTCTGCCCGCTCTCTGTGCCGCCACTGCGCTCTCTGCGGTCTGCGCGCTCTGCTGAATTATGTTGAATTTCATTTAAAACAATAATAAACAGACAAATAAATTTACATGACAATTGTTTACAGGGCGGGAGTTACACTCCAACAGAACGCATCACACTCGCGCTGTGGGTTTTACGCGGTGTCATTGCCGCCGGTCTACGGGGAGTATGACGGAAGTTGCATGTGCGCAGGACATCAGCTCCTGTGGAAACACACGAGCAAAGCGATGACGGAAGCGACGCTGATGGGATCGGTCCCAGAATTTCCTTGTGGTTAACTCTTTAGATTTGGAAGGGTCGAACATCAAAGCAGCAAACACAAAAACCTGAAGGGAACAACCTAAACTTAACTACTGAAATTAATGGAACCAAAAGACATGTTCCTATCCTGACTCCTCTTCCAGAAACAGGAGAAAAAATGGGTTCAACTCAAATGATACCCACCCCCCGAACCTGGCTGGGACATCCTCAACAGATCTTAAGACACGTTACAAGTGTAAGGGGTCAATTCTTAATACAGTTTTCGAGTTTTGGCAGTGTTATTTTTCCCGTTTTGCTGATATTTTAATTCATCCGACAGGACAGTGATTCCTATAGGCTGCGGGGATTTGGCGACGTCTATTAAGGGACACCGTAGCGCTCCCTCTCGCCCTCTCTCTCTCTCCACTGCCGGTCCTGTGTGTGTGAGTAAGTGCAGCGTGGCCGCAGCAGGTGCGGACACAAACTGTTTGTTGCGGTGAGTTTGCTGAAAGTAACTTTAATGTCAACGGAGATCACTCAGAAAACGTTCCGCAAATATTAACCTTTATTCCGTCCCTAGAGCCAGCGTACAGCTGTGTGCGTGAGGGTGAGACCGTATCAGCGTCGGCATAAATGCGCGCTGTAATCTTCAGTCATAAGAGTAATACTTGTAAGTAATGCGCCGGAACAATTAACAGAGTCTTCACTATTGTGTGCGTGACATTAAGTTAAGTTGTCTTTTCCTGTTTTAGTAATTGCTCTCAAGACAATAAGGACGGCGTGGATCCCTGCTTTATTTTAAATGAATTAAAGGTATGACATAATGATGTGTTTTATGATTGTCAATGTTTTCAAACATTTTGATAAACTGGTTTAAATTGTGTGAACTAACTACAACAAGTTTGTTTTATAGGGCTGCCTTATTTGACCTTATTTAAATTTAGTTTCTTTCTGATTTATTGGTTTGACTATTGTGCTTTTTGTTTTATTTTATTTTGTTCTATGGGAATGTGCAATATGGTTGACTGGTACGTATTAAATAAATTGTATATTTCTGAAATCACAGCCTCTTCTGCTGATGTTTTAATGTTCCTGACAGGACGGTGATTCTTATAGGCTGCAGGGAGTCGGCGAAGTCTATTTAGGGACCCCCTAACTCTTCCCTTCTCCCCCTCTCTCTCTCCCCCCACTGCCGGTCCTGTGTGTGTGAGGAAGTGTTGCGTGGGCCGAGCAGGGATGGATTTATAAAAGAGTGCGTAGGATTCTTACTAAAAGTGTGCTTATGCCCAAAAGCAGGAAATGGCGTAAGCCAAAGCTAATTCCGATTTATAAAACCGTGCGCACGCAAAACCTGAACTCCAAATCCGCTCTCCACACGCTCAATTTCTACTATAAATGGTCAATGCATAGCACGTCACGAATATTAAATTATGAAGCTGACCAATGGTTTTCCACCGCGAGTCCTGACGGAGGCACGGCATCAAGCGATGTGAAGAGGAAGTAAAACTTTCAGACACTGACATCGAGGTGTTTGTTAGTGAGATGGAGGTGAAGAGCGACTTATGGGACAGCTGTGATGTCACTAATAAAGGAAATACACTGATACTCTGCCGCTGCTGCTGTGGATAACACAATGTGTGAGAATAGAAATCGCTGAACCCTCGCTTCCTCCTCATCATTCCATTCGCATGCACACATCGTCCAGAACCCCCCACCGGGGTCACGGTAGTATTTATCCATTTAGAGAATCGGACCGCTTCCCTCACATCAGTGGATCCTTGCCTCCACTCTGGGATCTTATTTGGAAAGTTTATTCATTTCTTGTAAGTGATCTCCTGTGCGCTCTGCCCGCTCTCTGTGCGCTCTGCGCCACTGCGCTCTCTGCGGTCTGCGCGCTCTGCTGAATTATGTTGAATTTCATTTAAAACAATAATAAACAGACAAATAAATTTACATGACAATTGTTTACAGTGCGGGAGTTACACTCCAACAGAACGCATCACACTCGCGCCACGGGTTTTACGCGGTGTCATTGCCGCCGGTCTACGGGGAGTATGACGGAAGTTGCATGTGCGCAGGACATCAGCTCCTGTGGAAACACACGAGCAAAGCGATGACGGAAGCGACGCTGATGGGATCGGTCCCAGAATTTCCTTGTGGTTAACTCTTTAGATTTGGAAGGGTCGAACATCAAAGCAGCAAACACAAAAACCTGAAGGGAACAACCTAAACTTAACTACTGAAATTAATGGAACCAAAAGACATGTTCCTATCCTGACTCCTCTTCCAGAAACAGGAGAAAAAATGGGTTCAACTCAAATCATACCCACCCCCCGAACCTGGCTGGGACATCCTCAACAGATCTTAAGACACGTTACAAGTGTAAGGGGTCAATTCTTAATACAGTTTTCGAGTTTTGGCAGTGTTATTTTTCCCGTTTTGCTGATATTTTAATTCATCCGACAGGACAGTGATTCCTATAGGCTGCGGGGATTTGGCGACGTCTATTAAGGGACACCGTAGCGCTCCCTCTCGCCCTCTCTCTCTCTCCACTGCCGGTCCTGTGTGTGTGAGTAAGTGCAGCGTGGCCGCAGCAGGTGCGGACACAAATTGTTTGTTGCGGTGAGTTTGCTGAAAGTAACTTTAATGTCAACGGAGATCACTCAGAAAACGTTCCGCAAATATTAACCTTTATTCCGTCCCTAGAGCCAGCGTACAGCTGTGTGCGTGAGGGTGAGACCGTATCAGCGTCGGCATAAATGCGCGCTGTAATCTTCAGTCATAAGAGTAATACTTGTAAGTAATGCGCCGGAACAATTAACAGAGTCTTCACTATTGTGTGCGTGACATTAAGTTAAGTTGTCTTTTCCTGTTTTAGTAATTGCTCTCAAGACAATAAGGACGGCGTGGATCCCTGCTTTATTTTAAATGAATTAAAGGTATGACATAATGATGTGTTTTATGATTGTCAATGTTTTCAAACATTTTGATAAACTGGTTTAAATTGTGTGAACTAACTACAACAAGTTTGTTTTATAGGGCTGCCTTATTTGACCTCATTTAAATTTAGTTTCTTTCTGATTTATTGGTTTGATTATTGTGCTTTTTGTTTTATTTTATTTTGCTCTATGGGAATGTGCAATATGGTTGACTGGTACGTATTAAATAAATTGTATATTTCTGAAATCACAGCCTCTTCTGCTGATGTTTTAATGTTCCTGACAGGACGGTGATTCTTATAGGCTGCAGGGAGTCGGCGAAGTCTATTTAGGGACCCCCTAACTCTTCCCTTCTCCCCCTCTCTCTCTCCCCCCACTGCCGGTCCTGTGTGTGTGAGGAAGTGTTGCGTGGGCCGAGCAGGGATGGATTTATAAAAGAGTGCGTAGGATTCTTACTAAAAGTGTGCTTATGCCCAAAAGCAGGAAATGGCGTAAGCCAAAGCTAATTCCGATTTATAAAACCGTGCGCACGCAAAACCTGAACTCCAAATCCGCTCTCCACACGCTCAATTTCTACTATAAATGGTCAATGCATAGCACGTCACGAATATTAAATTATGAAGCTGACCAATGGTTTTCCACCGCGAGTCCTGACGGAGGCACGGCATCAAGCGATGTGAAGAGGAAGTAAAACTTTCAGACACTGACATCGAGGTGTTTGTTAGTGAGATGGAGGTGAAGAGCGACTTATGGGACAGCTGTGATGTCACTAATAAAGGAAATACACTGATACTCTGCCGCTGCTGCTGTGGATAACACAATGTGTGAGAATAGAAATCGCTGAACCCTCGCTTCCTCCTCATCATTCCATTCGCATGCACACATCGTCCAGAACCCCCCACCGGGGTCACGGTAGTATTTATCCATTTAGAGAATCGGACCGCTTCCCTCACATCAGTGGATCCTTGCCTCCACTCTGGGATCTTATTTGGAAAGTTTATTCATTTCTTGTAAGTGATCTCCTGTGCGCTCTGCCCGCTCTCTGTGCGCTCTGCGCCACTGCGCTCTCTGCGGTCTGCGCGCTCTGCTGAATTATGTTGAATTTCATTTAAAACAATAATAAACAGACAAATAAATTTACATGACAATTGTTTACAGTGCGGGAGTTACACTCCAACAGAACGCATCACACTCGCGCCACGGGTTTTACGCGGTGTCATTGCCGCCGGTCTACGGGGAGTATGACGGAAGTTGCATGTGCGCAGGACATCAGCTCCTGTGGAAACACACGAGCAAAGCGATGACGGAAGCGACGCTGATGGGATCGGTCCCAGAATTTCCTTGTGGTTAACTCTTTAGATTTGGAAGGGTCGAACATCAAAGCAGCAAACACAAAAACCTGAAGGGAACAACCTAAACTTAACTACTGAAATTAATGGAACCAAAAGACATGTTCCTATCCTGACTCCTCTTCCAGAAACAGGAGAAAAAATGGGTTCAACTCAAATCATACCCACCCCCCGAACCTGGCTGGGACATCCTCAACAGATCTTAAGACACGTTACAAGTGTAAGGGGTCAATTCTTAATACAGTTTTCGAGTTTTGGCAGTGTTATTTTTCCCGTTTTGCTGATATTTTAATTCATCCGACAGGACAGTGATTCCTATAGGCTGCGGGGATTTGGCGACGTCTATTAAGGGACACCGTAGCGCTCCCTCTCGCCCTCTCTCTCTCTCCACTGCCGGTCCTGTGTGTGTGAGTAAGTGCAGCGTGGCCGCAGCAGGTGCGGACACAAATTGTTTGTTGCGGTGAGTTTGCTGAAAGTAACTTTAATGTCAACGGAGATCACTCAGAAAACGTTCCGCAAATATTAACCTTTATTCCGTCCCTAGAGCCAGCGTACAGCTGTGTGCGTGAGGGTGAGACCGTATCAGCGTCGGCATAAATGCGCGCTGTAATCTTCAGTCATAAGAGTAATACTTGTAAGTAATGCGCCGGAACAATTAACAGAGTCTTCACTATTGTGTGCGTGACATTAAGTTAAGTTGTCTTTTCCTGTTTTAGTAATTGCTCTCAAGACAATAAGGACGGCGTGGATCCCTGCTTTATTTTAAATGAATTAAAGGTATGACATAATGATGTGTTTTATGATTGTCAATGTTTTCAAACATTTTGATAAACTGGTTTAAATTGTGTGAACTAACTACAACAAGTTTGTTTTATAGGGCTGCCTTATTTGACCTCATTTAAATTTAGTTTCTTTCTGATTTATTGGTTTGATTATTGTGCTTTTTGTTTTATTTTATTTTGCTCTATGGGAATGTGCAATATGGTTGACTGGTACGTATTAAATAAATTGTATATTTCTGAAATCACAGCCTCTTCTGCTGATGTTTTAATGTTCCTGACAGGACGGTGATTCTTATAGGCTGCAGGGAGTCGGCGAAGTCTATTTAGGGACCCCCTAACTCTTCCCTTCTCCCCCTCTCTCTCTCCCCCCACTGCCGGTCCTGTGTGTGTGAGGAAGTGTTGCGTGGGCCGAGCAGGGATGGATTTATAAAAGAGTGCGTAGGATTCTTACTAAAAGTGTGCTTATGCCCAAAAGCAGGAAATGGCGTAAGCCAAAGCTAATTCCGATTTATAAAACCGTGCGCACGCAAAACCTGAACTCCAAATCCGCTCTCCACACGCTCAATTTCTACTATAAATGGTCAATGCATAGCACGTCACGAATATTAAATTATGAAGCTGACCAATGGTTTTCCACCGCGAGTCCTGACGGAGGCACGGCATCAAGCGATGTGAAGAGGAAGTAAAACTTTCAGACACTGACATCGAGGTGTTTGTTAGTGAGATGGAGGTGAAGAGCGACTTATGGGACAGCTGTGATGTCACTAATAAAGGAAATACACTGATACTCTGCCGCTGCTGCTGTGGATAACACAATGTGTGAGAATAGAAATCGCTGAACCCTCGCTTCCTCCTCATCCTTCCATTCGCATGCACACATCGTCCAGAACCCCCCACCGGGGTCACGGTAGTATTTATCCATTTAGAGAATCGGACCGCTTCCCTCACATCAGTGGATCCTTGCCTCCACTCTGGGATCTTATTTGGAAAGTTTATTCATTTCTTGTAAGTGATCTCCTGTGCGCTCTGCCCGCTCTCTGTGCGCTCTGCGCCACTGCGCTCTCTGCGGTCTGCGCGCTCTGCTGAATTATGTTGAATTTCATTTAAAACAATAATAAACAGACAAATAAATTTACATGACAATTGTTTACAGGGCGGGAGTTACACTCCAACAGAACGCATCACACTCGCGCTGTGGGTTTTACGCGGTGTCATTGCCGCCGGTCTACGGGGAGTATGACGGAAGTTGCATGTGCGCAGGACATCAGCTCCTGTGGAAACACACGAGCAAAGCGATGACGGAAGCGACGCTGATGGGATCGGTCCCAGAATTTCCTTGTGGTTAACTCTTTAGATTTGGAAGGGTCGAACATCAAAGCAGCAAACACAAAAACCTGAAGGGAACAACCTAAACTTAACTACTGAAATTAATGGAACCAAAAGACATGTTCCTATCCTGACTCCTCTTCCAGAAACAGGAGAAAAAATGGGTTCAACTCAAATCATACCCACCCCCCGAACCTGGCTGGGACATCCTCAACAGATCTTAAGACACGTTACAAGTGTAAGGGGTCAATTCTTAATACAGTTTTCGAGTTTTGGCAGTGTTATTTTTCCCGTTTTGCTGATATTTTAATTCATCCGACAGGACAGTGATTCCTATAGGCTGCGGGGATTTGGCGACGTCTATTAAGGGACACCGTAGCGCTCCCTCTCGCCCTCTCTCTCTCTCCACTGCCGGTCCTGTGTGTGTGAGTAAGTGCAGCGTGGCCGCAGCAGGTGCGGACACAAACTGTTTGTTGCGGTGAGTTTGCTGAAAGTAACTTTAATGTCAACGGAGATCACTCAGAAAACGTTCCGCAAATATTAACCTTTATTCCGTCCCTAGAGCCAGCGTACAGCTGTGTGCGTGAGGGTGAGACCGTATCAGCGTCGGCATAAATGCGCGCTGTAATCTTCAGTCATAAGAGTAATACTTGTAAGTAATGCGCCGGAACAATTAACAGAGTCTTCACTATTGTGTGCGTGACATTAAGTTAAGTTGTCTTTTCCTGTTTTAGTAATTGCTCTCAAGACAATAAGGACGGCGTGGATCCCTGCTTTATTTTAAATGAATTAAAGGTATGACATAATGATGTGTTTTATGATTGTCAATGTTTTCAAACATTTTGATAAACTGGTTTAAATTGTGTGAACTAACTACAACAAGTTTGTTTTATAGGGCTGCCTTATTTGACCTTATTTAAATTTAGTTTCTTTCTGATTTATTGGTTTGACTATTGTGCTTTTTGTTTTATTTTATTTTGTTCTATGGGAATGTGCAATATGGTTGACTGGTACGTATTAAATAAATTGTATATTTCTGAAATCACAGCCTCTTCTGCTGATGTTTTAATGTTCCTGACAGGACGGTGATTCTTATAGGCTGCAGGGAGTCGGCGAAGTCTATTTAGGGACCCCCTAACTCTTCCCTTCTCCCCCTCTCTCTCTCCCCCCACTGCCGGTCCTGTGTGTGTGAGGAAGTGTTGCGTGGGCCGAGCAGGGATGGATTTATAAAAGAGTGCGTAGGATTCTTACTAAAAGTGTGCTTATGCCCAAAAGCAGGAAATGGCGTAAGCCAAAGCTAATTCCGATTTATAAAACCGTGCGCACGCAAAACCTGAACTCCAAATCCGCTCTCCACACGCTCAATTTCTACTATAAATGGTCAATGCATAGCACGTCACGAATATTAAATTATGAAGCTGACCAATGGTTTTCCACCGCGAGTCCTGACGGAGGCACGGCATCAAGCGATGTGAAGAGGAAGTAAAACTTTCAGACACTGACATCGAGGTGTTTGTTAGTGAGATGGAGGTGAAGAGCGACTTATGGGACAGCTGTGATGTCACTAATAAAGGAAATACACTGATACTCTGCCGCTGCTGCTGTGGATAACACAATGTGTGAGAATAGAAATCGCTGAACCCTCGCTTCCTCCTCATCATTCCATTCGCATGCACACATCGTCCAGAACCCCCCACCGGGGTCACGGTAGTATTTATCCATTTAGAGAATCGGACCGCTTCCCTCACATCAGTGGATCCTTGCCTCCACTCTGGGATCTTATTTGGAAAGTTTATTCATTTCTTGTAAGTGATCTCCTGTGCGCTCTGCCCGCTCTCTGTGCGCTCTGCGCCACTGCGCTCTCTGCGGTCTGCGCGCTCTGCTGAATTATGTTGAATTTCATTTAAAACAATAATAAACAGACAAATAAATTTACATGACAATTGTTTACAGTGCGGGAGTTACACTCCAACAGAACGCATCACACTCGCGCTGTGGGTTTTACGCGGTGTCATTGCCGCCGGTCTACGGGGAGTATGACGGAAGTTGCATGTGCGCAGGACATCAGCTCCTGTGGAAACACACGAGCAAAGCGATGACGGAAGCGACGCTGATGGGATCGGTCCCAGAATTTCCTTGTGGTTAACTCTTTAGATTTGGAAGGGTCGAACATCAAAGCAGCAAACACAAAAACCTGAAGGGAACAACCTAAACTTAACTACTGAAATTAATGGAACCAAAAGACATGTTCCTATCCTGACTCCTCTTCCAGAAACAGGAGAAAAAATGGGTTCAACTCAAATCATACCCACCCCCCGAACCTGGCTGGGACATCCTCAACAGATCTTAAGACACGTTACAAGTGTAAGGGGTCAATTCTTAATACAGTTTTCGAGTTTTGGCAGTGTTATTTTTCCCGTTTTGCTGATATTTTAATTCATCCGACAGGACAGTGATTCCTATAGGCTGCGGGGATTTGGCGACGTCTATTAAGGGACACCGTAGCGCTCCCTCTCGCCCTCTCTCTCTCTCCACTGCCGGTCCTGTGTGTGTGAGTAAGTGCAGCGTGGCCGCAGCAGGTGCGGACACAAATTGTTTGTTGCGGTGAGTTTGCTGAAAGTAACTTTAATGTCAACGGAGATCACTCAGAAAACGTTCCGCAAATATTAACCTTTATTCCGTCCCTAGAGCCAGCGTACAGCTGTGTGCGTGAGGGTGAGACCGTATCAGCGTCGGCATAAATGCGCGCTGTAATCTTCAGTCATAAGAGTAATACTTGTAAGTAATGCGCCGGAACAATTAACAGAGTCTTCACTATTGTGTGCGTGACATTAAGTTAAGTTGTCTTTTCCTGTTTTAGTAATTGCTCTCAAGACAATAAGGACGGCGTGGATCCCTGCTTTATTTTAAATGAATTAAAGGTATGACATAATGATGTGTTTTATGATTGTCAATGTTTTCAAACATTTTGATAAACTGGTTTAAATTGTGTGAACTAACTACAACAAGTTTGTTTTATAGGGCTGCCTTATTTGACCTCATTTAAATTTAGTTTCTTTCTGATTTATTGGTTTGATTATTGTGCTTTTTGTTTTATTTTATTTTGCTCTATGGGAATGTGCAATATGGTTGACTGGTACGTATTAAATAAATTGTATATTTCTGAAATCACAGCCTCTTCTGCTGATGTTTTAATGTTCCTGACAGGACGGTGATTCTTATAGGCTGCAGGGAGTCGGCGAAGTCTATTTAGGGACCCCCTAACTCTTCCCTTCTCCCCCTCTCTCTCTCCCCCCACTGCCGGTCCTGTGTGTGTGAGGAAGTGTTGCGTGGGCCGAGCAGGGATGGATTTATAAAAGAGTGCGTAGGATTCTTACTAAAAGTGTGCTTATGCCCAAAAGCAGGAAATGGCGTAAGCCAAAGCTAATTCCGATTTATAAAACCGTGCGCACGCAAAACCTGAACTCCAAATCCGCTCTCCACACGCTCAATTTCTACTATAAATGGTCAATGCATAGCACGTCACGAATATTAAATTATGAAGCTGACCAATGGTTTTCCACCGCGAGTCCTGACGGAGGCACGGCATCAAGCGATGTGAAGAGGAAGTAAAACGTTCAGACACTGACATCGAGGTGTTTGTTAGTGAGATGGAGGTGAAGAGCGACTTATGGGACAGCTGTGATGTCACTAATAAAGGAAATACACTGATACTCTGCCGCTGCTGCTGTGGATAACAAAATGTGTGAGAATAGAAATCGCTGAACCCTCGCTTCCTCCTCATCCTTCCATTCGCATGCACACATCGTCCAGAACCCCCCACCGGGGTCACGGTAGTATTTATCCATTTAGAGAATCGGACCGCTTCCCTCACATCAGTGGATCCTTGCCTCCACTCTGGGATCTTATTTGGAAAGTTTATTCATTTCTTGTAAGTGATCTCCTGTGCGCTCTGCCCGCTCTCTGTGCGCTCTGCGCCACTGCGCTCTATGCGGTCTGCGCGCTCTGCTGAATTATGTTGAATTTCATTTAAAACAATAATAAACAGACAAATACATTTACATGACAATTGTTTACAGTGCGGGAGTTACACTCCAACAGAACGCATCACACTCGCGCTGTGGGTTTTACGCGGTGTCATTGCCGCCGGTCTACGGGGAGTATGACGGAAGTTGCATGTGCGCAGGACATCAGCTCCTGTGGAAACACACGAGCAAAGCGATGACGGAAGCGACGCTGATGGGATCGGTCCCAGAATTTCCTTGTGGTTAACTCTTTAGATTTGGAAGGGTCGAACATCAAAGCAGCAAACACAAAAACCTGAAGGGAACAACCTAAACTTAACTACTGAAATTAATGGAACCAAAAGACATGTTCCTATCCTGACTCCTCTTCCAGAAACAGGAGAAAAAATGGGTTCAACTCAAATGATACCCACCCCCCGAACCTGGCTGGGACATCCTCAACAGATCTTAAGACACGTTACAAGTGTAAGGGGTCAATTCTTAATACAGTTTTCGAGTTTTGGCAGTGTTATTTTTCCCGTTTTGCTGATATTTTAATTCATCCGACAGGACAGTGATTCCTATAGGCTGCGGGGATTTGGCGACGTCTATTAAGGGACACCGTAGCGCTCCCTCTCGCCCTCTCTCTCTCTCCACTGCCGGTCCTGTGTGTGTGAGTAAGTGCAGCGTGGCCGCAGCAGGTGCGGACACAAACTGTTTGTTGCGGTGATTTTGCTGAAAGTAACTTTAATGTCAACGGAGATCACTCAGAAAACGTTCCGCAAATATTAACCTTTATTCCGTCCCTAGAGCCAGCGTACAGCTGTGTGCGTGAGGGTGAGACCGTATCAGCGTCGGCATAAATGCGCGCTGTAATCTTCAGTCATAAGAGTAATACTTGTAAGTAATGCGCCGGAACAATTAACAGAGTCTTCACTATTGTGTGCGTGACATTAAGTTAAGTTGTCTTTTCCTGTTTTAGTAATTGCTCTCAAGACAATAAGGACGGCGTGGATCCCTGCTTTATTTTAAATGAATTAAAGGTATGACATAATGATGTGTTTTATGATTGTCAATGTTTTCAAACATTTTGATAAACTGGTTTAAATTGTGTGAACTAACTACAACAAGTTTTTTTTATAGGGCTGCCTTATTTGACGTCATTTAAATTTAGTTTCTTTCTGATTTATTGGTTTGATTATTGTGCTTTTTGTTTTATTTTATTTTGCTCTATGGGAATTTGCAATATGGTTGACTGGTACGTATTAAATAAATTGTATATTTCTGAAATCACAGCCTCTTCTGCTGATGTTTTAATGTTCCTGACAGGACGGTGATTCTTATAGGCTGCAGGGAGTCGGCGAAGTCTATTTAGGGACCCCCTAACTCTTCCCTTCTCCCCCTCTCTCTCTCCCCCCACTGCCGGTCCTGTGTGTGTGAGGAAGTGTTGTGGGCCGAGCAGGGATGGATTTATAAAAGAGTGCGTAGGATTCTTACTAAAAGTGTGCTTATGCCCAAAAGCAGGAAATGGCGTAAGCCAAAGCTAATTCCGATTTATAAAACCGTGCGCACGCAAAACCTGAACTCCAAATCCGCTCTCCACACGCTCAATTTCTACTATAAATGGTCAATGCATAGCACGTCACGAATATTAACTTATGAAGCTGACCAATGGTTTTCCACCGCGAGTCCTGACGGAGGCACGGCATCAAGCGATGTGAAGAGGAAGTAAAACTTTCAGACACTGACATCGAGGTGTTTGTTAGTGAGATGGAGGTGAAGAGCGACTTATGGGACAGCTGTGATGTCACTAATAAAGGAAATACACTGATACTCTGCCGCTGCTGCTGTGGATAACACAATGTGTGAGAATAGAAATCGCTGAACCCTCGCTTCCTCCTCATCCTTCCATTCGCATGCACACATCGTCCAGAACCCCCCACCGGGGTCACGGTAGTATTTATCCATTTAGAGAATCGGACCGCTTCCCTCACATCAGTGGATCCTTGCCTCCACTCTGGGATCTTATTTGGAAAGTTTATTCATTTCTTGTAAGTGATCTCCTGTGCGCTCTGCCCGCTCTCTGTGCGCTCTGCGCCACTGCGCTCTCTGCGGTCTGCGCGCTCTGCTGAATTATGTTGAATTTCATTTAAAACAATAATAAACAGACAAATAAATTTACATGACAATTGTTTACAGTGCGGGAGTTACACTCCAACAGAACGCATCACACTCGCGCTGTGGGTTTTACGCGGTGTCATTGCCGCCGGTCTACGGGGAGTATGACGGAAGTTGCATGTGCGCAGGACATCAGCTCCTGTGGAAACACACGAGCAAAGCGATGACGGAAGCGACGCTGATGGGATCGGTCCCAGAATTTCCTTGTGGTTAACTCTTTAGATTTGGAAGGGTCGAACATCAAAGCAGCAAACACAAAAACCTGAAGGGAACAACCTAAACTTAACTACTGAAATTAATAGAACCAAAAGACATGTTCCTATCCTGACTCCTCTTCCAGAAACAGGAGAAAAAATGGGTTCAACTCAAATCATACCCACCCCCCGAACCTGGCTGGGACATCCTCAACAGATCTTAAGACACGTTACAAGTGTAAGGGGTCAATTCTTAATACAGTTTTCGAGTTTTGGCAGTGTTATTTTTCCCGTTTTGCTGATATTTTAATTCATCCGACAGGACAGTGATTCCTATAGGCTGCGGGGATTTGGCGACGTCTATTAAGGGACACCGTAGCGCTCCCTCTCGCCCTCTCTCTCTCTCCACTGCCGGTCCTGTGTGTGTGAGTAAGTGCAGCGTGGCCGCAGCAGGTGCGGACACAAATTGTTTGTTGCGGTGAGTTTGCTGAAAGTAACTTTAATGTCAACGGAGATCACTCAGAAAACGTTCCGCAAATATTAACCTTTATTCCGTCCCTAGAGCCAGCGTACAGCTGTGTGCGTGAGGGTGAGACCGTATCAGCGTCGGCATAAATGCGCGCTGTAATCTTCAGTCATAAGAGTAATACTTGTAAGTAATGCGCCGGAACAATTAACAGAGTCTTCACTATTGTGTGCGTGACATTAAGTTAAGTTGTCTTTTCCTGTTTTAGTAATTGCTCTCAAGACAATAAGGACGGCGTGGATCCCTGCTTTATTTTAAATGAATTAAAGGTATGACATAATGATGTGTTTTATGATTGTCAATGTTTTCAAACATTTTGATAAACTGGTTTAAATTGTGTGAACTAACTACAACAAGTTTGTTTTATAGGGCTGCCTTATTTGACCTCATTTAAATTTAGTTTCTTTCTGATTTATTGGTTTGATTATTGTGCTTTTTGTTTTATTTTATTTTGCTCTATGGGAATGTGCAATATGGTTGACTGGTACGTATTAAATAAATTGTATATTTCTGAAATCACAGCCTCTTCTGCTGATGTTTTAATGTTCCTGACAGGACGGTGATTCTTATAGGCTGCAGGGAGTCGGCGAAGTCTATTTAGGGACCCCCTAACTCTTCCCTTCTCCCCCTCTCTCTCTCCCCCCACTGCCGGTCCTGTGTGTGTGAGGAAGTGTTGCGTGGGCCGAGCAGGGATGGATTTATAAAAGAGTGCGTAGGATTCTTACTAAAAGTGTGCTTATGCCCAAAAGCAGGAAATGGCATAAGCCAAAGCTAATTCCGATTTATAAAACCGTGCGCACGCAAAACCTGAACTCCAAATCCGCTCTCCACACGCTCAATTTCTACTATAAATGGTCAATGCATAGCACGTCACGAATATTAAATTATGAAGCTGACCAATGGTTTTCCACCGCGAGTCCTGACGGAGGCACGGCATCAAGCGATGTGAAGAGGAAGTAAAACTTTCAGACACTGACATCGAGGTGTTTGTTAGTGAGATGGAGGTGAAGAGCGACTTATGGGACAGCTGTGATGTCACTAATAAAGGAAATACACTGATACTCTGCCGCTGCTGCTGTGGATAACACAATGTGTGAGAATAGAAATCGCTGAACCCTCGCTTCCTCCTCATCATTCCATTCGCATGCACACATCGTCCAGAACCCCCCACCGGGGTCACGGTAGTATTTATCCATTTAGAGAATCGGACCGCTTCCCTCACATCAGTGGATCCTTGCCTCCACTCTGGGATCTTATTTGGAAAGTTTATTCATTTCTTGTAAGTGATCTCCTGTGCGCTCTGCCCGCTCTCTGTGCGCTCTGCGCCACTGCGCTCTCTGCGGTCTGCGCGCTCTGCTGAATTATGTTGAATTTCATTTAAAACAATAATAAACAGACAAATACATTTACATGACAATTGTTTACAGTGCGGGAGTTACACTCCAACAGAACGCATCACACTCGCGCTGTGGGTTTTACGCGGTGTCATTGCCGCCGGTCTACGGGGAGTATGACGGAAGTTGCATGTGCGCAGGACATCAGCTCCTGTGGAAACACACGAGCAAAGCGATGACGGAAGCGACGCTGATGGGATCGGTCCCAGAATTTCCTTGTGGTTAACTCTTTAGATTTGGAAGGGTCGAACATCAAAGCAGCAAACACAAAAACCTGAAGGGAACAACCTAAACTTAACTACTGAAATTAATGGAACCAAAAGACATGTTCCTATCCTGACTCCTCTTCCAGAAACAGGAGAAAAAATGGGTTCAACTGAAATCATACCCACCCCCCGAACCTGGCTGGGACATCCTCAACAGATCTTAAGACACGTTACAAGTGTAAGGGGTCAATTCTTAATACAGTTTTCGAGTTTTGGCAGTGTTATTTTTCCCGTTTTGCTGATATTTTAATTCATCCGACAGGACAGTGATTCCTATAGGCTGCGGGGATTTGGCGACGTCTATTAAGGGACACCGTAGCGCTCCCTCTCGCCCTCTCTCTCTCTCCACTGCCGGTCCTGTGTGTGTGAGTAAGTGCAGCGTGGCCGCAGCAGGTGCGGACACAAATTGTTTGTTGCGGTGAGTTTGCTGAAAGTAACTTTAATGTCAACGGAGATCACTCAGAAAACGTTCCGCAAATATGAACCTTTATTCCGTCCCTAGAGCCAGCGTACAGCTGTGTGCGTGAGGGTGAGACCGTATCAGCGTTGGCATAAATGCGCGCTGTAATATTCAGTCATAAGAGTAATACTTGTAAGTAATGCGCCGGAACAATTAACAGAGTCTTCACTATTGTGTGCGTGACATTAAGTTAAGTTGTCTTTTCCTGCTTTAGTAATTGCTCTCAAGACAATAAGGACGGCGTGGATCCCTGCTTTATTTTAAATGAATTAAAGGTATGACATAATGATGTGTTTTATGATTGTCAATGTTTTCAAACATTTTGATAAACTGGTTTAAATTGTGTGAACTAACTACAACAAGTTTGTTTTATAGGGCTGCCTTATTTGACCTCATTTAAATTTAGTTTCTTTCTGATTTATTGGTTTGATTATTGTGCTTTTTGTTTTATTTTATTTTGCTCTATGGGAATGTGCAATATGGTTGACTGGTACGTATTAAATAAATTGTATATTTCTGAAATCACAGCCTCTTCTGCTGATGTTTTAATGTTCCTGACAGGACGGTGATTCTTATAGGCTGCAGGGAGTCGGCGAAGTCTATTTAGGGACCCCCTAACTCTTCCCTTCTCCCCCTCTCTCTCTCCCCCCACTGCCGGTCCTGTGTGTGTGAGGAAGTGTTGCGTGGGCCGAGCAGGGATGGATTTATAAAAGAGTGCGTAGGATTCTTACTAAAAGTGTGCTTATGCCCAAAAGCAGGAAATGGCGTAAGCCAAAGCTAATTCCGATTTATAAAACCGTGCGCACGCAAAACCTGAACTCCAAATCCGCTCTCCACACGCTCAATTTCTACTATAAATGGTCAATGCATAGCACGTCACGAATATTAAATTATGAAGCTGACCAATGGTTTTCCACCGCGAGTCCTGACGGAGGCACGGCATCAAGCGATGTGAAGAGGAAGTAAAACTTTCAGACACTGACATCGAGGTGTTTGTTAGTGAGATGGAGGTGAAGAGCGACTTATGGGACAGCTGTGATGTCACTAATAAAGGAAATACACTGATACTCTGCCGCTGCTGCTGTGGATAACACAATGTGTGAGAATAGAAATCGCTGAACCCTCGCTTCCTCCTCATCATTCCATTCGCATGCACACATCGTCCAGAACCCCCCACCGGGGTCACGGTAGTATTTATCCATTTAGAGAATCGGACCGCTTCCCTCACATCAGTGGATCCTTGCCTCCACTCTGGGATCTTATTTGGAAAGTTTATTCATTTCTTGTAAGTGATCTCCTGTGCGCTCTGCCCGCTCTCTGTGCGCTCTGCGCCACTGCGCTCTCTGCGGTCTGCGCGCTCTGCTGAATTATGTTGAATTTCATTTAAAACAATAATAAACAGACAAATAAATTTACATGACAATTGTTTACAGTGCGGGAGTTACACTCCAACAGAACGCATCACACTCGCGCTGTGGGTTTTACGCGGTGTCATTGCCGCCGGTCTACGGGGAGTATGACGGAAGTTGCATGTGCGCAGGACATCAGCTCCTGTGGAAACACACGAGCAAAGCGATGACGGAAGCGACGCTGATGGGATCGGTCCCAGAATTTCCTTGTGGTTAACTCTTTAGATTTGGAAGGGTCGAACATCAAAGCAGCAAACACAAAAACCTGAAGGGAACAACCTAAACTTAACTACTGAAATTAATGGAACCAAAAGACATGTTCCTATCCTGACTCCTCTTCCAGAAACAGGAGAAAAAATGGGTTCAACTCAAATGATACCCACCCCCCGAACCTGGCTGGGACATCCTCAACAGATCTTAAGACACGTTACAAGTGTAAGGGGTCAATTCTTAATACAGTTTTCGAGTTTTGGCAGTGTTATTTTTCCCGTTTTGCTGATATTTTAATTCATCCGACAGGACAGTGATTCCTATAGGCTGCGGGGATTTGGCGACGTCTATTAAGGGACACCGTAGCGCTCCCTCTCGCCCTCTCTCTCTCTCCACTGCCGGTCCTGTGTGTGTGAGTAAGTGCAGCGTGGCCGCAGCAGGTGCGGACACAAATTGTTTGTTGCGGTGAGTTTGCTGAAAGTAACTTTAATGTCAACGGAGATCACTCAGAAAACGTTCCGCAAATATTAACCTTTATTCCGTCCCTAGAGCCAGCGTACAGCTGTGTGCGTGAGGGTGAGACCGTATCAGCGTCGGCATAAATGCGCGCTGTAATCTTCAGTCATAAGAGTAATACTTGTAAGTAATGCGCCGGAACAATTAACAGAGTCTTCACTATTGTGTGCGTGACATTAAGTTAAGTTGTCTTTTCCTGTTTTAGTAATTGCTCTCAAGACAATAAGGACGGCGTGGATCCCTGCTTTATTTTAAATGAATTAAAGGTATGACATAATGATGTGTTTTATGATTGTCAATGTTTTCAAACATTTTGATAAACTGGTTTAAATTGTGTGAACTAACTACAACAAGTTTGTTTTATAGGGCTGCCTTATTTGACCTCATTTAAATTTAGTTTCTTTCTGATTTATTGGTTTGATTATTGTGCTTTTTGTTTTATTTTATTTTGCTCTATGGGAATGTGCAATATGGTTGACTGGTACGTATTAAATAAATTGTATATTTCTGAAATCACAGCCTCTTCTGCTGATGTTTTAATGTTCCTGACAGGACGGTGATTCTTATAGGCTGCAGGGAGTCGGCGAAGTCTATTTAGGGACCCCCTAACTCTTCCCTTCTCCCCCTCTCTCTCTCCCCCCACTGCCGGTCCTGTGTGTGTGAGGAAGTGTTGCGTGGGCCGAGCAGGTATGGATTTATAAAAGAGTGCGTAGGATTCTTACTAAAAGTGTGCTTATGCCCAAAAGCAGGAAATGGCGTAAGCCAAAGCTAATTCCGATTTATAAAACCGTGCGCACGCAAAACCTGAACTCCAAATCCGCTCTCCACACGCTCAATTTCTACTATAAATGGTCAATGCATAGCACGTCACGAATATTAAATTATGAAGCTGACCAATGGTTTTCCACCGCGAGTCCTGACGGAGGCACGGCATCAAGCGATGTGAAGAGGAAGTAAAACTTTCAGACACTGACATCGAGGTGTTTGTTAGTGAGATGGAGGTGAAGAGCGACTTATGGGACAGCTGTGATGTCACTAATAAAGGAAATACACTGATACTCTGCCGCTGCTGCTGTGGATAACACAATGTGTGAGAATAGAAATCGCTGAACCCTCGCTTCCTCCTCATCCTTCCATTTGCATGCACACATCGTCCAGAACCCCCCACCGGGGTCACGGTAGTATTTATCCATTTAGAGAATCGGACCGCTTCCCTCACATCAGTGGATCCTTGCCTCCACTCTGGGATCTTATTTGGAAAGTTTATTCATTTCTTGTAAGTGATCTCCTGTGCGCTCTGCCCGCTCTCTGTGCGCTCTGCGCCACTGCGCTCTCTGCGGTCTGCGCGCTCTGCTGAATTATGTTGAATTTCATTTAAAACAATAATAAACAGACAAATAAATTTACATGACAATTGTTTACAGGGCGGGAGTTACACTCCAACAGAACGCATCACACTCGCGCTGTGGGTTTTACGCGGTGTCATTGCCGCCGGTCTACGGGGAGTATGACGGAAGTTGCATGTGCGCAGGACATCAGCTCCTGTGGAAACACACGAGCAAAGCGATGACGGAAGCGACGCTGATGGGATCGGTCCCAGAATTTCCTTGTGGTTAACTCTTTAGATTTGGAAGGGTCGAACATCAAAGCAGCAAACACAAAAACCTGAAGGGAACAACCTAAACTTAACTACTGAAATTAATGGAACCAAAAGACATGTTCCTATCCTGACTCCTCTTCCAGAAACAGGAGAAAAAATGGGTTCAACTCAAATGATACCCACCCCCCGAACCTGGCTGGGACATCCTCAACAGATCTTAAGACACGTTACAAGTGTAAGGGGTCAATTCTTAATACAGTTTTCGAGTTTTGGCAGTGTTATTTTTCCCGTTTTGCTGATATTTTAATTCATCCGACAGGACAGTGATTCCTATAGGCTGCGGGGATTTGGCGACGTCTATTAAGGGACACCGTAGCGCTCCCTCTCGCCCTCTCTCTCTCTCCACTGCCGGTCCTGTGTGTGTGAGTAAGTGCAGCGTGGCCGCAGCAGGTGCGGACACAAACTGTTTGTTGCGGTGAGTTTGCTGAAAGTAACTTTAATGTCAACGGAGATCACTCAGAAAACGTTCCGCAAATATTAACCTTTATTCCGTCCCTAGAGCCAGCGTACAGCTGTGTGCGTGAGGGTGAGACCGTATCAGCGTCGGCATAAATGCGCGCTGTAATCTTCAGTCATAAGAGTAATACTTGTAAGTAATGCGCCGGAACAATTAACAGAGTCTTCACTATTGTGTGCGTGACATTAAGTTAAGTTGTCTTTTCCTGTTTTAGTAATTGCTCTCAAGACAATAAGGACGGCGTGGATCCCTGCTTTATTTTAAATGAATTAAAGGTATGACATAATGATGTGTTTTATGATTGTCAATGTTTTCAAACATTTTGATAAACTGGTTTAAATTGTGTGAACTAACTACAACAAGTTTGTTTTATAGGGCTGCCTTATTTGACCTTATTTAAATTTAGTTTCTTTCTGATTTATTGGTTTGACTATTGTGCTTTTTGTTTTATTTAATTTTGTTCTATGGGAATGTGCAATATGGTTGACTGGTACGTATTAAATAAATTGTATATTTCTGAAATCACAGCCTCTTCTGCTGATGTTTTAATGTTCCTGACAGGACGGTGATTCTTATAGGCTGCAGGGAGTCGGCGAAGTCTATTTAGGGACCCCCTAACTCTTCCCTTCTCCCCCTCTCTCTCTCCCCCCACTGCCGGTCCTGTGTGTGTGAGGAAGTGTTGCGTGGGCCGAGCAGGGATGGATTTATAAAAGAGTGCGTAGGATTCTTACTAAAAGTGTGCTTATGCCCAAAAGCAGGAAATGGCGTAAGCCAAAGCTAATTCCGATTTATAAAACCGTGCGCACGCAAAACCTGAACTCCAAATCCGCTCTCCACACGCTCAATTTCTACTATAAATGGTCAATGCATAGCACGTCACGAATATTAAATTATGAAGCTGACCAATGGTTTTCCACCGCGAGTCCTGACGGAGGCACGGCATCAAGCGATGTGAAGAGGAAGTAAAACTTTCAGACACTGACATCGAGGTGTTTGTTAGTGAGATGGAGGTGAAGAGCGACTTATGGGACAGCTGTGATGTCACTAATAAAGGAAATACACTGATACTCTGCCGCTGCTGCTGTGGATCACACAATGTGTGAGAATAGAAATCGCTGAACCCTCGCTTCCTCCTCATCATTCCATTCGCATGCACACATCGTCCAGAACCCCCCACCGGGGTCACGGTAGTATTTATCCATTTAGAGAATCGGACCGCTTCCCTCACATCAGTGGATCCTTGCCTCCACTCTGGGATCTTATTTGGAAAGTTTATTCATTTCTTGTAAGTGATCTCCTGTGCGCTCTGCCCGCTCTCTGTGCGCTCTGCGCCACTGCGCTCTCTGCGGTCTGCGCGCTCTGCTGAATTATGTTGAATTTCATTTAAAACAATAATAAACAGACAAATAAATTTACATGACAATTGTTTACAGTGCGGGAGTTACACTCCAACAGAACGCATCACACTCGCGCTGTGGGTTTTACGCGGTGTCATTGCCGCCGGTCTACGGGGAGTATGACGGAAGTTGCATGTGCGCAGGACATCAGCTCCTGTGGAAACACACGAGCAAAGCGATGACGGAAGCGACGCTGATGGGATCGGTCCCAGAATTTCCTTGTGGTTAACTCTTTAGATTTGGAAGGGTCGAACATCAAAGCAGCAAACACAAAAACCTGAAGGGAACAACCTAAACTTAACTACTGAAATTAATGGAACCAAAAGACATGTTCCTATCCTGACTCCTCTTCCAGAAACAGGAGAAAAAATGGGTTCAACTCAAATCATACCCACCCCCCGAACCTGGCTGGGACATCCTCAACAGATCTTAAGACACGTTACAAGTGTAAGGGGTCAATTCTTAATACAGTTTTCGAGTTTTGGCAGTGTTATTTTTCCCGTTTTGCTGATATTTTAATTCATCCGACAGGACAGTGATTCCTATAGGCTGCGGGGATTTGGCGACGTCTATTAAGGGACACCGTAGCGCTCCCTCTCGCCCTCTCTCTCTCTCCACTGCCGGTCCTGTGTGTGTGAGTAAGTGCAGCGTGGCCGCAGCAGGTGCGGACACAAATTGTTTGTTGCGGTGAGTTTGCTGAAAGTAACTTTAATGTCAACGGAGATCACTCAGAAAACGTTCCGCAAATATTAACCTTTATTCCGTCCCTAGAGCCAGCGTACAGCTGTGTGCGTGAGGGTGAGACCGTATCAGCGTCGGCATAAATGCGCGCTGTAATCTTCAGTCATAAGAGTAATACTTGTAAGTAATGCGCCGGAACAATTAACAGAGTCTTCACTATTGTGTGCGTGACATTAAGTTAAGTTGTCTTTTCCTGTTTTAGTAATTGCTCTCAAGACAATAAGGACGGCGTGGATCCCTGCTTTATTTTAAATGAATTAAAGGTATGACATAATGATGTGTTTTATGATTGTCAATGTTTTCAAACATTTTGATAAACTGGTTTAAATTGTGTGAACTAACTACAACAAGTTTGTTTTATAGGGCTGCCTTATTTGACCTCATTTAAATTTAGTTTCTTTCTGATTTATTGGTTTGATTATTGTGCTTTTTGTTTTATTTTATTTTGCTCTATGGGAATGTGCAATATGGTTGACTGGTACGTATTAAATAAATTGTATATTTCTGAAATCACAGCCTCTTCTGCTGATGTTTTAATGTTCCTGACAGGACGGTGATTCTTATAGGCTGCAGGGAGTCGGCGAAGTCTATTTAGGGACCCCCTAACTCTTCCCTTCTCCCCCTCTCTCTCTCCCCCCACTGCCGGTCCTGTGTGTGTGAGGAAGTGTTGCGTGGGCCGAGCAGGGATGGATTTATAAAAGAGTGCGTAGGATTCTTACTAAAAGTGTGCTTATGCCCAAAAGCAGGAAATGGCGTAAGCCAAAGCTAATTCCGATTTATAAAACCGTGCGCACGCAAAACCTGAACTCCAAATCCGCTCTCCACACGCTCAATTTCTACTATAAATGGTCAATGCATAGCACGTCACGAATATTAAATTATGAAGCTGACCAATGGTTTTCCACCGCGAGTCCTGACGGAGGCACGGCATCAAGCGATGTGAAGAGGAAGTAAAACTTTCAGACACTGACATCGAGGTGTTTGTTAGTGAGATGGAGGTGAAGAGCGACTTATGGGACAGCTGTGATGTCACTAATAAAGGAAATACACTGATACTCTGCCGCTGCTGCTGTGGATAACACAATGTGTGAGAATAGAAATCGCTGAACCCTCGCTTCCTCCTCATCCTTCCATTCGCATGCACACATCGTCCAGAACCCCCCACCGGGGTCACGGTAGTATTTATCCATTTAGAGAATCGGACCGCTTCCCTCACATCAGTGGATCCTTGCCTCCACTCTGGGATCTTATTTGGAAAGTTTATTCATTTCTTGTAAGTGATCTCCTGTGCGCTCTGCCCGCTCTCTGTGCGCTCTGCGCCACTGCGCTCTCTGCGGTCTGCGCGCTCTGCTGAATTATGTTGAATTTCATTTAAAACAATAATAAACAGACAAATAAATTTACATGACAATTGTTTACAGGGCGGGAGTTACACTCCAACAGAACGCATCACACTCGCGCTGTGGGTTTTACGCGGTGTCATTGCCGCCGGTCTACGGGGAGTATGACGGAAGTTGCATGTGCGCAGGACATCAGCTCCTGTGGAAACACACGAGCAAAGCGATGATGGAAGCGACGCTGATGGGATCGGTCCCAGAATTTCCTTGTGGTTAACTCTTTAGATTTGGAAGGGTCGAACATCAAAGCAGCAAACACAAAAACCTGAAGGGAACAACCTAAACTTAACTACTGAAATTAATGGAACCAAAAGACATGTTCCTATCCTGACTCCTCTTCCAGAAACAGGAGAAAAAATGGGTTCAACTCAAATGATACCCACCCCCCGAACCTGGCTGGGACATCCTCAACAGATCTTAAGACACGTTACAAGTGTAAGGGGTCAATTCTTAATACAGTTTTCGAGTTTTGGCAGTGTTATTTTTCCCGTTTTGCTGATATTTTAATTCATCCGACAGGACAGTGATTCCTATAGGCTGCGGGGATTTGGCGACGTCTATTAAGGGACACCGTAGCGCTCCCTCTCGCCCTCTCTCTCTCTCCACTGCCGGTCCTGTGTGTGTGAGTAAGTGCAGCGTGGCCGCAGCAGGTGCGGACACAAACTGTTTGTTGCGGTGAGTTTGCTGAAAGTAACTTTAATGTCAACGGAGATCACTCAGAAAACGTTCCGCAAATATTAACCTTTATTCCGTCCCTAGAGCCAGCGTACAGCTGTGTGCGTGAGGGTGAGACCGTATCAGCGTCGGCATAAATGCGCGCTGTAATCTTCAGTCATAAGAGTAATACTTGTAAGTAATGCGCCGGAACAATTAACAGAGTCTTCACTATTGTGTGCGTGACATTAAGTTAAGTTGTCTTTTCCTGTTTTAGTAATTGCTCTCAAGACAATAAGGACGGCGTGGATCCCTGCTTTATTTTAAATGAATTAAAGGTATGACATAATGATGTGTTTTATGATTGTCAATGTTTTCAAACATTTTGATAAACTGGTTTAAATTGTGTGAACTAACTACAACAAGTTTGTTTTATAGGGCTGCCTTATTTGACCTTATTTAAATTTAGTTTCTTTCTGATTTATTGGTTTGACTATTGTGCTTTTTGTTTTATTTTATTTTGTTCTATGGGAATGTGCAATATGGTTGACTGGTACGTATTAAATAAATTGTATATTTCTGAAATCACAGCCTCTTCTGCTGATGTTTTAATGTTCCTGACAGGACGGTGATTCTTATAGGCTGCAGGGAGTCGGCGAAGTCTATTTAGGGACCCCCTAACTCTTCCCTTCTCCCCCTCTCTCTCTCCCCCCACTGCCGGTCCTGTGTGTGTGAGGAAGTGTTGCGTGGGCCGAGCAGGGATGGATTTATAAAAGAGTGCGTAGGATTCTTACTAAAAGTGTGCTTATGCCCAAAAGCAGGAAATGGCGTAAGCCAAAGCTAATTCCGATTTATAAAACCGTGCGCACGCAAAACCTGAACTCCAAATCCGCTCTCCACACGCTCAATTTCTACTATAAATGGTCAATGCATAGCACGTCACGAATATTAAATTATGAAGCTGACCAATGGTTTTCCACCGCGAGTCCTGACGGAGGCACGGCATCAAGCGATGTGAAGAGGAAGTAAAACTTTCAGACACTGACATCGAGGTGTTTGTTAGTGAGATGGAGGTGAAGAGCGACTTATGGGACAGCTGTGATGTCACTAATAAAGGAAATATACTGATACTCTGCCGCTGCTGCTGTGGATAACACAATGTGTGAGAATAGAAATCGCTGAACCCTCGCTTCCTCCTCATCATTCCATTCGCATGCACACATCGTCCAGAACCCCCCACCGGGGTCACGGTAGTATTTATCCATTTAGAGAATCGGACCGCTTCCCTCACATCAGTGGATCCTTGCCTCCACTCTGGGATCTTATTTGGAAAGTTTATTCATTTCTTGTAAGTGATCTCCTGTGCGCTCTGCCCGCTCTCTGTGCGCTCTGCGCCACTGCGCTCTCTGCGGTCTGCGCGCTCTGCTGAATTATATTGAATTTCATTTAAAACAATAATAAACAGACAAATAAATTTACATGACAATTGTTTACAGTGCGGGAGTTACACTCCAACAGAACGCATCACACTCGCGCTGTGGGTTTTATGCGGTGTCATTGCCGCCGGTCTACGGGGAGTATGACGGAAGTTGCATGTGCGCAGGACATCAGCTCCTGTGGAAACACACGAGCAAAGCGATGACGGAAGCGACGCTGATGGGATCGGTCCCAGAATTTCCTTGTGGTTAACTCTTTAGATTTGGAAGGGTCGAACATCAAAGCAGCAAACACAAAAACCTGAAGGGAACAACCTAAACTTAACTACTGAAATTAATGGAACCAAAAGACATGTTCCTATCCTGACTCCTCTTCCAGAAACAGGAGAAAAAATGGGTTCAACTCAAATGATACCCACCCCCCGAACCTGGCTGGGACATCCTCAACAGATCTTAAGACACGTTACAAGTGTAAGGGGTCAATTCTTAATACAGTTTTCGAGTTTTGGCAGTGTTATTTTTCCCGTTTTGCTGATATTTTAATTCATCCGACAGGACAGTGATTCCTATAGGCTGCGGGGATTTGGCGACGTCTATTAAGGGACACCGTAGCGCTCCCTCTCGCCCTCTCTCTCTCTCCACTGCCGGTCCTGTGTGTGTGAGTAAGTGCAGCGTGGCCGCAGCAGGTGCGGACACAAACTGTTTGTTGCGGTGAGTTTGCTGAAAGTAACTTTAATGTCAACGGAGATCACTCAGAAAACGTTCCGCAAATATTAACCTTTATTCCGTCCCTAGAGCCAGCGTACAGCTGTGTGCGTGAGGGTGAGACCGTATCAGCGTCGGCATAAATGCGCGCTGTAATCTTCAGTCATAAGAGTAATACTTGTAAGTAATGCGCCGGAACAATTAACAGAGTCTTCACTATTGTGTGCGTGACATTAAGTTAAGTTGTCTTTTCCTGTTTTAGTAATTGCTCTCAAGACAATAAGGACGGCGTGGATCCCTGCTTTATTTTAAATGAATTAAAGGTATGACATAATGATGTGTTTTATGATTGTCAATGTTTTCAAACATTTTGATAAACTGGTTTAAATTGTGTGAACTAACTACAACAAGTTTGTTTTATATGGCTGCCTTATTTGACCTTATTTAAATTTAGTTTCTTTCTGATTTATTGGTTTGACTATTGTGCTTTTTGTTTTATTTTATTTTGTTCTATGGGAATGTGCAATATGGTTGACTGGTACGTATTAAATAAATTGTATATTTCTGAAATCACAGCCTCTTCTGCTGATGTTTTAATGTTCCTGACAGGACGGTGATTCTTATAGGCTGCAGGGAGTCGGCGAAGTCTATTTAGGGACCCCCTAACTCTTCCCTTCTCCCCCTCTCTCTCTCCCCCCACTGCCGGTCCTGTGTGTGTGAGGAAGTGTTGCGTGGGCCGAGCAGGGATGGATTTATAAAAGAGTGCGTAGGATTCTTACTAAAAGTGTGCTTATGCCCAAAAGCAGGAAATGGCGTAAGCCAAAGCTAATTCCGATTTATAAAACCGTGCGCACGCAAAACCTGAACTCCAAATCCGCTCTCCACACGCTCAATTTCTACTATAAATGGTCAATGCATAGCACGTCACGAATATTAAATTATGAAGCTGACCAATGGTTTTCCACCGCGAGTCCTGACGGAGGCACGGCATCAAGCGATGTGAAGAGGAAGTAAAACTTTCAGACACTGACATCGAGGTGTTTGTTAGTGAGATGGAGGTGAAGAGCGACTTATGGGACAGCTGTGATGTCACTAATAAAGGAAATACACTGATACTCTGCCACTGCTGCTGTGGATAACACAATGTGTGAGAATAGAAATCGCTGAACCCTCGCTTCCTCCTCATCATTCCATTCGCATGCACACATCGTCCAGAACCCCCCACCGGGGTCACGGTAGTATTTATCCATTTAGAGAATCGGACCGCTTCCCTCATTTCAGTGGATCCTTGCCTCCACTCTGGGATCTTATTTGGAAAGTTTATTCATTTCTTGTAAGTGATCTCCTGTGCGCTCTGCCCGCTCTCTGTGCGCTCTGCGCCACTGCGCTCTCTGCGGTCTGCGCGCTCTGCTGAATTATGTTGAATTTCATTTAAAACAATAATAAACAGACAAATAAATTTACATGACAATTGTTTACAGTGCGGGAGTTACACTCCAACAGAACGCATCACACTCGCGCTGTGGGTTTTACGCGGTGTCATTGCCGCCGGTCTACGGGGAGTATGACGGAAGTTGCATGTGCGCAGGACATCAGCTCCTGTGGAAACACACGAGCAAAGCGATGACGGAAGCGACGCTGATGGGATCGGTCCCAGAATTTCCTTGTGGTTAACTCTTTAGATTTGGAAGGGTCGAACATCAAAGCAGCAAACACAAAAACCTGAAGGGAACAACCTAAACTTAACTACTGAAATTAATGGAACCAAAAGACATGTTCCTATCCTGACTCCTCTTCCAGAAACAGGAGAAAAAATGGGTTCAACTCAAATCATACCCACCCCCGAACCTGGCTGGGACATCCTCAACAGATCTTAAGACACGTTACAAGTGTAAGGGGTCAATTCTTAATACAGTTTTCGAGTTTTGGCAGTGTTATTTTTCCCGTTTTGCTGATATTTTAATTCATCCGACAGGACAGTGATTCCTATAGGCTGCGGGGATTTGGCGACGTCTATTAAGGGACACCGTAGCGCTCCCTCTCGCCCTCTCTCTCTCTCCACTGCCGGTCCTGTGTGTGTGAGTAAGTGCAGCGTGGCCGCAGCAGGTGCGGACACAAATTGTTTGTTGCGGTGAGTTTGCTGAAAGTAACTTTAATGTCAACGGAGATCACTCAGAAAACGTTCCGCAAATATTAACCTTTATTCCGTCCCTAGAGCCAGCGTACAGCTGTGTGCGTGAGGGTGAGACCGTATCAGCGTCGGCATAAATGCGCGCTGTAATCTTCAGTCATAAGAGTAATACTTGTAAGTAATGCGCCGGAACAATTAACAGAGTCTTCACTATTGTGTGCGTGACATTAAGTTAAGTTGTCTTTTCCTGTTTTAGTAATTGCTCTCAAGACAATAAGGACGGCGTGGATCCCTGCTTTATTTTAAATGAATTAAAGGTATGACATAATGATGTGTTTTATGATTGTCAATGTTTTCAAACATTTTGATAAACTGGTTTAAATTGTGTGAACTAACTACAACAAGTTTGTTTTATAGGGCTGCCTTATTTGACCTCATTTAAATTTAGTTTCTTTCTGATTTATTGGTTTGATTATTGTGCTTTTTGTTTTATTTTATTTTGCTCTATGGGAATGTGCAATATGGTTGACTGGTACGTATTAAATAAATTGTATATTTCTGAAATCACAGCCTCTTCTGCTGATGTTTTAATGTTCCTGACAGGACGGTGATTCTTATAGGCTGCAGGGAGTCGGCGAAGTCTATTTAGGGACCCCCTAACTCTTCCCTTCTCCCCCTCTCTCTCTCCCCCCACTGCCGGTCCTGTGTGTGTGAGGAAGTGTTGCGTGGGCCGAGCAGGGATGGATTTATAAAAGAGTGCGTAGGATTCTTACTAAAAGTGTGCTTATGCCCAAAAGCAGGAAATGGCGTAAGCCAAAGCTAATTCCGATTTATAAAACCGTGCGCACGCAAAACCTGAACTCCAAATCCGCTCTCCACACGCTCAATTTCTACTATAAATGGTCAATGCATAGCACGTCACGAATATTAAATTATGAAGCTGACCAATGGTTTTCCACCGCGAGTCCTGACGGAGGCACGGCATCAAGCGATGTGAAGAGGAAGTAAAACTTTCAGACACTGACATCGAGGTGTTTGTTAGTGAGATGGAGGTGAAGAGCGACTTATGGGACAGCTGTGATGTCACTAATAAAGGAAATATACTGATACTCTGCCGCTGCTGCTGTGGATAACACAATGTGTGAGAATAGAAATCGCTGAACCCTCGCTTCCTCCTCATCATTCCATTCGCATGCACACATCGTCCAGAACCCCCCACCGGGGTCACGGTAGTATTTATCCATTTAGAGAATCGGACCGCTTCCCTCACATCAGTGGATCCTTGCCTCCACTCTGGGATCTTATTTGGAAAGTTTATTCATTTCTTGTAAGTGATCTCCTGTGCGCTCTGCCCGCTCTCTGTGCGCTCTGCGCCACTGCGCTCTCTGCGGTCTGCGCGCTCTGCTGAATTATATTGAATTTCATTTAAAACAATAATAAACAGACAAATAAATTTACATGACAATTGTTTACAGTGCGGGAGTTACACTCCAACAGAACGCATCACACTCGCGCTGTGGGTTTTACGCGGTGTCATTGCCGCCGGTCTACGGGGAGTATGACGGAAGTTGCATGTGCGCAGGACATCAGCTACTGTGGAAACACACGAGCAAAGCGATGACGGAAGCGACGCTGATGGGATCGGTCCCAGAATTTCCTTGTGGTTAACTCTTTAGATTTGGAAGGGTCGAACATCAAAGCAGCAAACACAAAAACCTGAAGGGAACAACCTAAACTTAACTACTGAAATTAATGGAACCAAAAGACATGTTCCTATCCTGACTCCTCTTCCAGAAACAGGAGAAAAAATGGGTTCAACTCAAATCATACCCACCCCCGAACCTGGCTGGGACATCCTCAACAGATCTTAAGACACGTTACAAGTGTAAGGGGTCAATTCTTAATACAGTTTTCGAGTTTTGGCAGTGTTATTTTTCCCGTTTTGCTGATATTTTAATTCATCCGACAGGACAGTGATTCCTATAGGCTGCGGGGATTTGGCGACGTCTATTAAGGGACACCGTAGCGCTCCCTCTCGCCCTCTCTCTCTCTCCACTGCCGGTCCTGTGTGTGTGAGTAAGTGCAGCGTGGCCGCAGCAGGTGCGGACACAAATTGTTTGTTGCGGTGAGTTTGCTGAAAGTAACTTTAATGTCAACGGAGATCACTCAGAAAACGTTCCGCAAATATTAACCTTTATTCCGTCCCTAGAGCCAGCGTACAGCTGTGTGCGTGAGGGTGAGACCGTATCAGCGTCGGCATAAATGCGCGCTGTAATCTTCAGTCATAAGAGTAATACTTGTAAGTAATGCGCCGGAACAATTAACAGAGTCTTCACTATTGTGTGCGTGACATTAAGTTAAGTTGTCTTTTCCTGTTTTAGTAATTGCTCTCAAGACAATAAGGACGGCGTGGATCCCTGCTTTATTTTAAATGAATTAAAGGTATGACATAATGATGTGTTTTATGATTGTCAATGTTTTCAAACATTTTGATAAACTGGTTTAAATTGTGTGAACTAACTACAACAAGTTTGTTTTATAGGGCTGCCTTATTTGACCTCATTTAAATTTAGTTTCTTTCTGATTTATTGGTTTGATTATTGTGCTTTTTGTTTTATTTTATTTTGCTCTATGGGAATGTGCAATATGGTTGACTGGTACGTATTAAATAAATTGTATATTTCTGAAATCACAGCCTCTTCTGCTGATGTTTTAATGTTCCTGACAGGACGGTGATTCTTATAGGCTGCAGGGAGTCGGCGAAGTCTATTTAGGGACCCCCTAACTCTTCCCTTCTCCCCCTCTCTCTCTCCCCCCACTGCCGGTCCTGTGTGTGTGAGGAAGTGTTGCGTGGGCCGAGCAGGGATGGATTTATAAAAGAGTGCGTAGGATTCTTACTAAAAGTGTGCTTATGCCCAAAAGCAGGAAATGGCGTAAGCCAAAGCTAATTCCGATTTATAAAACCGTGCGCACGCAAAACCTGAACTCCAAATCCGCTCTCCACACGCTCAATTTCTACTATAAATGGTCAATGCATAGCACGTCACGAATATTAAATTATGAAGCTGACCAATGGTTTTCCACCGCGAGTCCTGACGGAGGCACGGCATCAAGCGATGTGAAGAGGAAGTAAAACTTTCAGACACTGACATCGAGGTGTTTGTTAGTGAGATGGAGGTGAAGAGCGACTTATGGGACAGCTGTGATGTCACTAATAAAGGAAATACACTGATACTCTGCCGCTGCTGCTGTGGATAACACAATGTGTGAGAATAGAAATCGCTGAACCCTCGCTTCCTCCTCATCATTCCATTCGCATGCACACATCGTCCAGAACCCCCCACCGGGGTCACGGTAGTATTTATCCATTTAGAGAATCGGACCGCTTCCCTCACATCAGTGGATCCTTGCCTCCACTCTGGGATCTTATTTGGAAAGTTTATTCATTTCTTGTAAGTGATCTCCTGTGCGCTCTGCCCGCTCTCTGTGCGCTCTGCGCCACTGCGCTCTCTGCGGTCTGCGCGCTCTGCTGAATTATGTTGAATTTCATTTAAAACAATAATAAACAGACAAATAAATTTACATGACAATTGTTTACAGTGCGGGAGTTACACTCCAATAGAACGCATCACACTCGCGCTGTGGGTTTTACGCGGTGTCATTGCCGCCGGTCTACGGGGAGTATGACGGAAGTTGCATGTGCGCAGGACATCAGCTCCTGTGGAAACACACGAGCAAAGCGATGACGGAAGCGACGCTGATGGGATCGGTCCCAGAATTTCCTTGTGGTTAACTCTTTAGATTTGGAAGGGTCGAACATCAAAGCAGCAAACACAAAAACCTGAAGGGAACAACCTAAACTTAACTACTGAAATTAATGGAACCAAAAGACATGTTCCTATCCTGACTCCTCTTCCAGAAACAGGAGAAAAAATGGGTTCAACTCAAATCATACCCACCCCCCGAACCTGGCTGGGACATCCTCAACAGATCTTAAGACACGTTACAAGTGTAAGGGGTCAATTCTTAATACAGTTTTCGAGTTTTGGCAGTGTTATTTTTCCCGTTTTGCTGATATTTTAATTCATCCGACAGGACAGTGATTCCTATAGGCTGCGGGGATTTGGCGACGTCTATTAAGGCACACCGTAGCGCTCCCTCTCGCCCTCTCTCTCTCTCCACTGCCGGTCCTGTGTGTGTGAGTAAGTGCAGCGTGGCCGCAGCAGGTGCGGACACAAATTGTTTGTTGCGGTGAGTTTGCTGAAAGTAACTTTAATGTCAACGGAGATCACTCAGAAAACGTTCCGCAAATATTAACCTTTATTCCGTCCCTAGAGCCAGCGTACAGCTGTGTGCGTGAGGGTGAGACCGTATCAGCGTCGGCATAAATGCGCGCTGTAATCTTCAGTCATAAGAGTAATACTTGTAAGTAATGCGCCGGAACAATTAACAGAGTCTTCACTATTGTGTGCGTGACATTAAGTTAAGTTGTCTTTTCCTGTTTTAGTAATTGCTCTCAAGACAATAAGGACGGCGTGGATCCCTGCTTTATTTTAAATGAATTAAAGGTATGACATAATGATGTGTTTTATGATTGTCAATGTTTTCAAACATTTTGATAAACTGGTTTAAATTGTGTGAACTAACTACAACAAGTTTGTTTTATAGGGCTGCCTTATTTGACCTCATTTAAATTTAGTTTCTTTCTGATTTATTGGTTTGATTATTGTGCTTTTTGTTTTATTTTATTTTGCTCTATGGGAATGTGCAATATGGTTGACTGGTACGTATTAAATAAATTGTATATTTCTGAAATCACAGCCTCTTCTGCTGATGTTTTAATGTTCCTGACAATACGGTGATTCTTATAGGCTGCAGGGAGTCGGCGAAGTCTATTTAGGGACCCCCTAACTCTTCCCTTCTCCCCCTCTCTCTCTCCCCCCACTGCCGGTCCTGTGTGTGTGAGGAAGTGTTGCGTGGGCCGAGCAGGGATGGATTTATAAAAGAGTGCGTAGGATTCTTACTAAAAGTGTGCTTATGCCCAAAAGCAGGAAATGGCGTAAGCCAAAGCTAATTCCGATTTATAAAACCGTGCGCACGCAAAACCTGAACTCCAAATCCGCTCTCCACACGCTCAATTTCTACTATAAATGGTCAATGCATAGCACGTCACGAATATTAAATTATGAAGCTGACCAATGGTTTTCCACCGCGAGTCCTGACGGAGGCACGGCATCAAGCGATGTGAAGAGGAAGTAAAACTTTCAGACACTGACATCGAGGTGTTTGTTAGTGAGATGGAGGTGAAGAGCGACTTATGGGACAGCTGTGATGTCACTAATAAAGGAAATACACTGATACTCTGCCGCTGCTGCTGTGGATAACACAATGTGTGAGAATAGAAATCGCTGAACCCTCGCTTCCTCCTCATCATTCCATTCGCATGCACACATCGTCCAGAACCCCCCACCGGGGTCACGGTAGTATTTATCCATTTAGAGAATCGGACCGCTTCCCTCACATCAGTGGATCCTTGCCTCCACTCTGGGATCTTATTTGGAAAGTTTATTCATTTCTTGTAAGTGATCTCCTGTGCGCTCTGCCCGCTCTCTGTGCGCTCTGCGCCACTGCGCTCTCTGCGGTCTGCGCGCTCTGCTGAATTATGTTGAATTTCATTTAAAACAATAATAAACAGACAAATAAATTTACATGACAATTGTTTACAGTGCGGGAGTTACACTCCAACAGAACGCATCACACTCGCGCTGTGGGTTTTACGCGGTGTCATTGCCGCCGGTCTACGGGGAGTATGATGGAAGTTGCATGTGCGCAGGACATCAGCTCCTGTGGAAACACACGAGCAAAGCGATGACGGAAGCGACGCTGATGGGATCGGTCCCAGAATTTCCTTGTGGTTAACTCTTTAGATTTGGAAGGGTCGAACATCAAAGCAGCAAACACAAAAACCTGAAGGGAACAACCTAAACTTAACTACTGAAATTAATGGAACCAAAAGACATGTTCCTATCCTGACTCCTCTTCCAGAAACAGGAGAAAAAATGGGTTCAACTCAAATGATACCCAACCCCCGAACCTGGCTGGGACATCCTCAACAGATCTTAAGACACGTTACAAGTGTAAGGGGTCAATTCTTAATACAGTTTTCGAGTTTTGGCAGTGTTATTTTTCCCGTTTTGCTGATATTTTAATTCATCCGACAGGACAGTGATTCCTATAGGCTGCGGGGATTTGGCGACGTCTATTAAGGGACACCGTAGCGCTCCCTCTCGCCCTCTCTCTCTCTCCACTGCCGGTCCTGTGTGTGTGAGTAAGTGCAGCGTGGCCGCAGCAGGTGCGGACACAAATTGTTTGTTGCGGTGAGTTTGCTGAAAGTAACTTTAATGTCAACGGAGATCACTCAGAAAACGTTCCGCAAATATTAACCTTTATTCCGTCCCTAGAGCCAGCGTACAGCTGTGTGCGTGAGGGTGAGACCGTATCAGCGTCGGCATAAATGCGCGCTGTAATCTTCAGTCATAAGAGTAATACTTGTAAGTAATGCGCCGGAACAATTAACAGAGTCTTCACTATTGTGTGCGTGACATTAAGTTAAGTTGTCTTTTCCTGTTTTAGTAATTGCTCTCAAGACAATAAGGACGGCGTGGATCCCTGCTTTATTTTAAATGAATTAAAGGTATGACATAATGATGTGTTTTATGATTGTCAATGTTTTCAAACATTTTGATAAACTGGTTTAAATTGTGTGAACTAACTACAACAAGTTTGTTTTATAGGGCTGCCTTATTTGACCTCATTTAAATTTAGTTTCTTTCTGATTTATTGGTTTGATTATTGTGCTTTTTGTTTTATTTTATTTTGCTCTATGGGAATGTGCAATATGGTTGACTGGTACGTATTAAATAAATTGTATATTTCTGAAATCACAGCCTCTTCTGCTGATGTTTTAATGTTCCTGACAATACGGTGATTCTTATAGGCTGCAGGGAGTCGGCGAAGTCTATTTAGGGACCCCCTAACTCTTCCCTTCTCCCCCTCTCTCTCTCCCCCCACTGCCGGTCCTGTGTGTGTGAGGAAGTGTTGCGTGGGCCGAGCAGGGATGGATTTATAAAAGAGTGCGTAGGATTCTTACTAAAAGTGTGCTTATGCCCAAAAGCAGGAAATGGCGTAAGCCAAAGCTAATTCCGATTTATAAAACCGTGCGCACGCAAAACCTGAACTCCAAATCCGCTCTCCACACGCTCAATTTCTACTATAAATGGTCAATGCATAGCACGTCACGAATATTAAATTATGAAGCTGACCAATGGTTTTCCACCGCGAGTCCTGACGGAGGCACGGCATCAAGCGATGTGAAGAGGAAGTAAAACTTTCAGACACTGACATCGAGGTGTTTGTTAGTGAGATGGAGGTGAAGAGCGACTTATGGGACAGCTGTGATGTCACTAATAAAGGAAATACACTGATACTCTGCCGCTGCTGCTGTGGATAACACAATGTGTGAGAATAGAAATCGCTGAACCCTCGCTTCCTCCTCATCCTTCCATTCGCATGCACACATCGTCCAGAACCCCCCACCGGGGTCACGGTAGTATTTATCCATTTAGAGAATCGGACCGCTTCCCTCACATCAGTGGATCCTTGCCTCCACTCTGGGATCTTATTTGGAAAGTTTATTCATTTCTTGTAAGTGATCTCCTGTGCGCTCTGCCCGCTCTCTGTGCGCTCTGCGCCACTGCGCTCTCTGCGGTCTGCGCGCTCTGCTGAATTATGTTGAATTTCATTTAAAACAATAATAAACAGACAAATAAATTTACATGACAATTGTTTACAGTGCGGGAGTTACACTCCAACAGAACGCATCACACTCGCGCTGTGGGTTTTACGCGGTGTCATTGCCGCCGGTCTACGGGGAGTATGATGGAAGTTGCATGTGCGCAGGACATCAGCTCCTGTGGAAACACACGAGCAAAGCGATGACGGAAGCGACGCTGATGGGATCGGTCCCAGAATTTCCTTGTGGTTAACTCTTTAGATTTGGAAGGGTCGAACATCAAAGCAGCAAACACAAAAACCTGAAGGGAACAACCTAAACTTAACTACTGAAATTAATGGAACCAAAAGACATGTTCCTATCCTGACTCCTCTTCCAGAAACAGGAGAAAAAATGGGTTCAACTCAAATGATACCCAACCCCCGAACCTGGCTGGGACATCCTCAACAGATCTTAAGACACGTTACAAGTGTAAGGGGTCAATTCTTAATACAGTTTTCGAGTTTTGGCAGTGTTATTTTTCCCGTTTTGCTGATATTTTAATTCATCCGACAGGACAGTGATTCCTATAGGCTGCGGGGATTTGGCGACGTCTATTAAGGGACACCGTAGCGCTCCCTCTCGCCCTCTCTCTCTCTCCACTGCCGGTCCTGTGTGTGTGAGTAAGTGCAGCGTGGCCGCAGCAGGTGCGGACACAAATTGTTTGTTGCGGTGAGTTTGCTGAAAGTAACTTTAATGTCAACGGAGATCACTCAGAAAACGTTCCGCAAATATTAACCTTTATTCCGTCCCTAGAGCCAGCGTACAGCTGTGTGCGTGAGGGTGAGACCGTATCAGCGTCGGCATAAATGCGCGCTGTAATCTTCAGTCATAAGAGTAATACTTGTAAGTAATGCGCCGGAACAATTAACAGAGTCTTCACTATTGTGTGCGTGACATTAAGTTAAGTTGTCTTTTCCTGTTTTAGTAATTGCTCTCAAGACAATAAGGACGGCGTGGATCCCTGCTTTATTTTAAATGAATTAAAGGTATGACATAATGATGTGTTTTATGATTGTCAATGTTTTCAAACATTTTGATAAACTGGTTTAAATTGTGTGAACTAACTACAACAAGTTTGTTTTATAGGGCTGCCTTATTTGACCTCATTTAAATTTAGTTTCTTTCTGATTTATTGGTTTGATTATTGTGCTTTTTGTTTTATTTTATTTTGCTCTATGGGAATGTGCAATATGGTTGACTGGTACGTATTAAATAAATTGTATATTTCTGAAATCACAGCCTCTTCTGCTGATGTTTTAATGTTCCTGACAGGACGGTGATTCTTATAGGCTGCAGGGAGTCGGCGAAGTCTATTTAGGGACCCCCTAACTCTTCCCTTCTCCCCCTCTCTCTCTCCCCCCACTGCCGGTCCTGTGTGTGTGAGGAAGTGTTGCGTGGGCCGAGCAGGGATGGATTTATAAAAGAGTGCGTAGGATTCTTACTAAAAGTGTGCTTATGCCCAAAAGCAGGAAATGGCGTAAGCCAAAGCTAATTCCGATTTATAAAACCGTGCGCACGCAAAACCTGAACTCCAAATCCGCTCTCCACACGCTCAATTTCTACTATAAATGGTCAATGCATAGCACGTCACGAATATTAAATTATGAAGCTGACCAATGGTTTTCCACCGCGAGTCCTGACGGAGGCACGGCATCAAGCGATGTGAAGAGGAAGTAAAACTTTCAGACACTGACATCGAGGTGTTTGTTAGTGAGATGGAGGTGAAGAGCGACTTATGGGACAGCTGTGATGTCACTAATAAAGGAAATACACTGATACTCTGCCGCTGCTGCTGTGGATAACACAATGTGTGAGAATAGAAATCGCTGAACCCTCGCTTCCTCCTCATCCTTCCATTCGCATGCACACATCGTCCAGAACCCCCCACCGGGGTCACGGTAGTATTTATCCATTTAGAGAATCGGACCGCTTCCCTCACATCAGTGGATCCTTGCCTCCACTCTGGGATCTTATTTGGAAAGTTTATTCATTTCTTGTAAGTGATCTCCTGTGCGCTCTGCCCGCTCTCTGTGCGCTCTGCGCCACTGCGCTCTCTGCGGTCTGCGCGCTCTGCTGAATTATGTTGAATTTCATTTAAAACAATAATAAACAGACAAATAAATTTACATGACAATTGTTTACAGGGCGGGAGTTACACTCCAACAGAACGCATCACACTCGCGCTGTGGGTTTTACGCGGTGTCATTGCCGCCGGTCTACGGGGAGTATGACGGAAGTTGCATGTGCGCAGGACATCAGCTCCTGTGGAAACACACGAGCAAAGCGATGACGGAAGCGACGCTGATGGGATCGGTCCCAGAATTTCCTTGTGGTTAACTCTTTAGATTTGGAAGGGTCGAACATCAAAGCAGCAAACACAAAAACCTGAAGGGAACAACCTAAACTTAACTACTGAAATTAATGGAACCAAAAGACATGTTCCTATCCTGACTCCTCTTCCAGAAACAGGAGAAAAAATGGGTTCAACTCAAATGATACCCACCCCCCGAACCTGGCTGGGACATCCTCAACAGATCTTAAGACACGTTACAAGTGTAAGGGGTCAATTCTTAATACAGTTTTCGAGTTTTGGCAGTGTTATTTTTCCCGTTTTGCTGATATTTTAATTCATCCGACAGGACAGTGATTCCTATAGGCTGCGGGGATTTGGCGACGTCTATTAAGGGACACCGTAGCGCTCCCTCTCGCCCTCTCTCTCTCTCCACTGCCGGTCCTGTGTGTGTGAGTAAGTGCAGCGTGGCCGCAGCAGGTGCGGACACAAACTGTTTGTTGCGGTGAGTTTGCTGAAAGTAACTTTAATGTCAACGGAGATCACTCAGAAAACGTTCCGCAAATATTAACCTTTATTCCGTCCCTAGAGCCAGCGTACAGCTGTGTGCGTGAGGGTGAGACCGTATCAGCGTCGGCATAAATGCGCGCTGTAATCTTCAGTCATAAGAGTAATACTTGTAAGTAATGCGCCGGAACAATTAACAGAGTCTTCACTATTGTGTGCGTGACATTAAGTTAAGTTGTCTTTTCCTGTTTTAGTAATTGCTCTCAAGACAATAAGGACGGCGTGGATCCCTGCTTTATTTTAAATGAATTAAAGGTATGACATAATGATGTGTTTTATGATTGTCAATGTTTTCAAACATTTTGATAAACTGGTTTAAATTGTGTGAACTAACTACAACAAGTTTGTTTTATAGGGCTGCCTTATTTGACCTTATTTAAATTTAGTTTCTTTCTGATTTATTGGTTTGACTATTGTGCTTTTTGTTTTATTTTATTTTGTTCTATGGGAATGTGCAATATGGTTGACTGGTACGTATTAAATAAATTGTATATTTCTGAAATCACAGCCTCTTCTGCTGATGTTTTAATGTTCCTGACAGGACGGTGATTCTTATAGGCTGCAGGGAGTCGGCGAAGTCTATTTAGGGACCCCCTAACTCTTCCCTTCTCCCCCTCTCTCTCTCCCCCCACTGCCGGTCCTGTGTGTGTGAGGAAGTGTTGCGTGGGCCGAGCAGGGATGGATTTATAAAAGAGTGCGTAGGATTCTTACTAAAAGTGTGCTTATGCCCAAAAGCAGGAAATGGCGTAAGCCAAAGCTAATTCCGATTTATAAAACCGTGCGCACGCAAAACCTGAACTCCAAATCCGCTCTCCACACGCTCAATTTCTACTATAAATGGTCAATGCATAGCACGTCACGAATATTAAATTATGAAGCTGACCAATGGTTTTCCACCGCGAGTCCTGACGGAGGCACGGCATCAAGCGATGTGAAGAGGAAGTAAAACTTTCAGACACTGACATCGAGGTGTTTGTTAGTGAGATGGAGGTGAAGAGCGACTTATGGGACAGCTGTGATGTCACTAATAAAGGAAATACACTGATACTCTGCCGCTGCTGCTGTGGATAACACAATGTGTGAGAATAGAAATCGCTGAACCCTCGCTTCCTCCTCATCATTCCATTCGCATGCACACATCGTCCAGAACCCCCCACCGGGGTCACGGTAGTATTTATCCATTTAGAGAATCGGACCGCTTCCCTCACATCAGTGGATCCTTGCCTCCACTCTGGGATCTTATTTGGAAAGTTTATTCATTTCTTGTAAGTGATCTCCTGTGCGCTCTGCCCGCTCTCTGTGCGCTCTGCGCCACTGCGCTCTCTGCGGTCTGCGCGCTCTGCTGAATTATATTGAATTTCATTTAAAACAATAATAAACAGACAAATAAATTTACATGACAATTGTTTACAGTGCGGGAGTTACACTCCAACAGAACGCATCACACTCGCGCTGTGGGTTTTACGCGGTGTCATTGCCGCCGGTCTACGGGGAGTATGACGGAAGTTGCATGTGCGCAGGACATCAGCTACTGTGGAAACACACGAGCAAAGCGATGACGGAAGCGACGCTGATGGGATCGGTCCCAGAATTTCCTTGTGGTTAACTCTTTAGATTTGGAAGGGTCGAACATCAAAGCAGCAAACACAAAAACCTGAAGGGAACAACCTAAACTTAACTACTGAAATTAATGGAACCAAAAGACATGTTCCTATCCTGACTCCTCTTCCAGAAACAGGAGAAAAAATGGGTTCAACTCAAATCATACCCACCCCCGAACCTGGCTGGGACATCCTCAACAGATCTTAAGACACGTTACAAGTGTAAGGGGTCAATTCTTAATACAGTTTTCGAGTTTTGGCAGTGTTATTTTTCCCGTTTTGCTGATATTTTAATTCATCCGACAGGACAGTGATTCCTATAGGCTGCGGGGATTTGGCGACGTCTATTAAGGCACACCGTAGCGCTCCCTCTCGCCCTCTCTCTCTCTCCACTGCCGGTCCTGTGTGTGTGAGTAAGTGCAGCGTGGCCGCAGCAGGTGCGGACACAAATTGTTTGTTGCGGTGAGTTTGCTGAAAGTAACTTTAATGTCAACGGAGATCACTCAGAAAACGTTCCGCAAATATTAACCTTTATTCCGTCCCTAGAGCCAGCGTACAGCTGTGTGCGTGAGGGTGAGACCGTATCAGCGTCGGCATAAATGCGCGCTGTAATCTTCAGTCATAAGAGTAATACTTGTAAGTAATGCGCCGGAACAATTAACAGAGTCTTCACTATTGTGTGCGTGACATTAAGTTAAGTTGTCTTTTCCTGTTTTAGTAATTGCTCTCAAGACAATAAGGACGGCGTGGATCCCTGCTTTATTTTAAATGAATTAAAGGTATGACATAATGATGTGTTTTATGATTGTCAATGTTTTCAAACATTTTGATAAACTGGTTTAAATTGTGTGAACTAACTACAACAAGTTTGTTTTATAGGGCTGCCTTATTTGACCTCATTTAAATTTAGTTTCTTTCTGATTTATTGGTTTGATTATTGTGCTTTTTGTTTTATTTTATTTTGCTCTATGGGAATGTGCAATATGGTTGACTGGTACGTATTAAATAAATTGTATATTTCTGAAATCACAGCCTCTTCTGCTGATGTTTTAATGTTCCTGACAGGACGGTGATTCTTATAGGCTGCAGGGAGTCGGCGAAGTCTATTTAGGGACCCCCTAACTCTTCCCTTCTCCCCCTCTCTCTCTCCCCCCACTGCCGGTCCTGTGTGTGTGAGGAAGTGTTGCGTGGGCCGAGCAGGGATGGATTTATAAAAGAGTGCGTAGGATTCTTACTAAAAGTGTGCTTATGCCCAAAAGCAGGAAATGGCGTAAGCCAAAGCTAATTCCGATTTATAAAACCGTGCGCACGCAAAACCTGAACTCCAAATCCGCTCTCCACACGCTCAATTTCTACTATAAATGGTCAATGCATAGCACGTCACGAATATTAAATTATGAAGCTGACCAATGGTTTTCCACCGCGAGTCCTGACGGAGGCACGGCATCAAGCGATGTGAAGAGGAAGTAAAACTTTCAGACACTGACATCGAGGTGTTTGTTAGTGAGATGGAGGTGAAGAGCGACTTATGGGACAGCTGTGATGTCACTAATAAAGGAAATACACTGATACTCTGCCGCTGCTGCTGTGGATAACACAATGTGTGAGAATAGAAATCGCTGAACCCTCGCTTCCTCCTCATCCTTCCATTCGCATGCACACATCGTCCAGAACCCCCCACCGGGGTCACGGTAGTATTTATCCATTTAGAGAATCGGACCGCTTCCCTCACATCAGTGGATCCTTGCCTCCACTCTGGGATCTTATTTGGAAAGTTTATTCATTTCTTGTAAGTGATCTCCTGTGCGCTCTGCCCGCTCTCTGTGCGCTCTGCGCCACTGCGCTCTCTGCGGTCTGCGCGCTCTGCTGAATTATGTTGAATTTCATTTAAAACAATAATAAACAGACAAATAAATTTACATGACAATTGTTTACAGTGCTGGAGTTACACTCCAACAGAACGCATCACACTCGCGCTGTGGGTTTTACGCGGTGTCATTGCCGCCGGTCTACGGGGAGTATGACGGAAGTTGCATGTGCGCAGGACATCAGCTCCTGTGGAAACACACGAGCAAAGCGATGACGGAAGCGACGCTGATGGGATCGGTCCCAGAATTTCCTTGTGGTTAACTCTTTAGATTTGGAAGGGTCGAACATCAAAGCAGCAAACACAAAAACCTGAAGGGAACAACCTAAACTTAACTACTGAAATTAATGGAACCAAAAGACATGTTCCTATCCTGACTCCTCTTCCAGAAACAGGAGAAAAAATGGGTTCAACTCAAATCATACCCACCCCCCGAACCTGGCTGGGACATCCTCAACAGATCTTAAGACACGTTACAAGTGTAAGGGGTCAATTCTTAATACAGTTTTCGAGTTTTGGCAGTGTTATTTTTCCCGTTTTGCTGATATTTTAATTCATCCGACAGGACAGTGATTCCTATAGGCTGCGGGGATTTGGCGACGTCTATTAAGGGACACCGTAGCGCTCCCTCTCGCCCTCTCTCTCTCTCCACTGCCGGTCCTGTGTGTGTGAGTAAGTGCAGCGTGGCCGCAGCAGGTGCGGACACAAACTGTTTGTTGCGGTGATTTTGCTGAAAGTAACTTTAATGTCAACGGAGATCACTCAGAAAACGTTCCGCAAATATTAACCTTTATTCCGTCCCTAGAGCCAGCGTACAGCTGTGTGCGTGAGGGTGAGACCGTATCAGCGTCGGCATAAATGCGCGCTGTAATCTTCAGTCATAAGAGTAATACTTGTAAGTAATGCGCCGGAACAATTAACAGAGTCTTCACTATTGTGTGCGTGACATTAAGTTAAGTTGTCTTTTCCTGTTTTAGTAATTGCTCTCAAGACAATAAGGACGGCGTGGATCCCTGCTTTATTTTAAATGAATTAAAGGTATGACATAATGATGTGTTTTATGATTGTCAATGTTTTCAAACATTTTGATAAACTGGTTTAAATTGTGTGAACTAACTACAACAAGTTTGTTTTATAGGGCTGCCTTATTTGACCTCATTTAAATTTAGTTTCTTTCTGATTTATTGGTTTGATTATTGTGCTTTTTGTTTTATTTTATTTTGCTCTATGGGAATTTGCAATATGGTTGACTGGTACGTATTAAATAAATTGTATAGTTCTGAAATCACAGCCTCTTCTGCTGATGTTTTAATGTTCCTGACAGGACGGTGATTCTTATAGGCTGCAGGGAGTCGGCGAAGTCTATTTAGGGACCCCCTAACTCTTCCCTTCTCCCCCTCTCTCTCTCCCCCCACTGCCGGTCCTGTGTGTGTGAGGAAGTGTTGCGTGGGCCGAGCAGGGATGGATTTATAAAAGAGTGCGTAGGATTCTTACTAAAAGTGTGCTTATGCCCAAAAGCAGGAAATGGCATAAGCCAAAGCTAATTCCGATTTATAAAACCGTGCGCACGCAAAACCTGAACTCCAAATCCGCTCTCCACACGCTCAATTTCTACTATAAATGGTCAATGCATAGCACGTCACGAATATTAAATTATGAAGCTGACCAATGGTTTTCCACCGCGAGTCCTGACGGAGGCACGGCATCAAGCGATGTGAAGAGGAAGTAAAACTTTCAGACACTGACATCGAGGTGTTTGTTAGTGAGATGGAGGTGAAGAGCGACTTATGGGACAGCTGTGATGTCACTAATAAAGGAAATACACTGATACTCTGCCGCTGCTGCTGTGGATAACACAATGTGTGAGAATAGAAATCGCTGAACCCTCGCTTCCTCCTCATCCTTCCATTCGCATGCACACATCGTCCAGAACCCCCCACCGGGGTCACGGTAGTATTTATCCATTTAGAGAATCGGACCGCTTCCCTCACATCAGTGGATCCTTGCCTCCACTCTGGGATCTTATTTGGAAAGTTTATTCATTTCTTGTAAGTGATCTCCTGTGCGCTCTGCCCGCTCTCTGTGCGCTCTGCGCCACTGCGCTCTCTGCGGTCTGCGCGCTCTGCTGAATTATGTTGAATTTCATTTAAAACAATAATAAACAGACAAATACATTTACATGACAATTGTTTACAGTGCGGGAGTTACACTCCAACAGAACGCATCACACTCGCGCTGTGGGTTTTACGCGGTGTCATTGCCGCCGGTCTACGGGGAGTATGACGGAAGTTGCATGTGCGCAGGACATCAGCTCCTGTGGAAACACACGAGCAAAGCGATGACGGAAGCGACGCTGATGGGATCGGTCCCAGAATGTCCTTGTGGTTAACTCTTTAGATTTGGAAGGGTCGAACATCAAAGCAGCAAACACAAAAACCTGAAGGGAACAACCTAAACTTAACTACTGAAATTAATGGAACCAAAAGACATGTTCCTATCCTGACTCCTCTTCCAGAAACAGGAGAAAAAATGGGTTCAACTGAAATCATACCCACCCCCCGAACCTGGCTGGGACATCCTCAACAGATCTTAAGACACGTTACAAGTGTAAGGGGTCAATTCTTAATACAGTTTTCGAGTTTTGGCAGTGTTATTTTTCCCGTTTTGCTGATATTTTAATTCATCCGACAGGACAGTGATTCCTATAGGCTGCGGGGATTTGGCGACGTCTATTAAGGGACACCGTAGCGCTCCCTCTCGCCCTCTCTCTCTCTCCACTGCCGGTCCTGTGTGTGTGAGTAAGTGCAGCGTGGCCGCAGCAGGTGCGGACACAAATTGTTTGTTGCGGTGAGTTTGCTGAAAGTAACTTTAATGTCAACGGAGATCACTCAGAAAACGTTCCGCAAATATTAACCTTTATTCCGTCCCTAGAGCCAGCGTACAGCTGTGTGCGTGAGGGTGAGACCGTATCAGCGTCGGCATAAATGCGCGCTGTAATCTTCAGTCATAAGAGTAATACTTGTAAGTAATGCGCCGGAACAATTAACAGAGTCTTCACTATTGTGTGCGTGACATTAAGTTAAGTTGTCTTTTCCTGTTTTAGTAATTGCTCTCAAGACAATAAGGACGGCGTGGATCCCTGCTTTATTTTAAATGAATTAAAGGTATGACATAATGATGTGTTTTATGATTGTCAATGTTTTCAAACATTTTGATAAACTGGTTTAAATTGTGTGAACTAACTACAACAAGTTTGTTTTATAGGGCTGCCTTATTTGACCTCATTTAAATTTAGTTTCTTTCTGATTTATTGGTTTGATTATTGTGCTTTTTGTTTTATTTTATTTTGCTCTATGGGAATGTGCAATATGGTTGACTGGTACGTATTAAATAAATTGTATATTTCTGAAATCACAGCCTCTTCTGCTGATGTTTTAATGTTCCTGACAGGACGGTGATTCTTATAGGCTGCAGGGAGTCGGCGAAGTCTATTTAGGGACCCCCTAACTCTTCCCTTCTCCCCCTCTCTCTCTCCCCCCACTGCCGGTCCTGTGTGTGTGAGGAAGTGTTGCGTGGGCCGAGCAGGGATGGATTTATAAAAGAGTGCGTAGGATTCTTACTAAAAGTGTGCTTATGCCCAAAAGCAGGAAATGGCGTAAGCCAAAGCTAATTCCGATTTATAAAACCGTGCGCACGCAAAACCTGAACACCAAATCCGCTCTCCACACGCTCAATTTCTACTATAAATGGTCAATGCATAGCACGTCACGAATATTAAATTATGAAGCTGACCAATGGTTTTCCACCGCGAGTCCTGACGGAGGCACGGCATCAAGCGATGTGAAGAGGAAGTAAAACTTTCAGACACTGACATCGAGGTGTTTGTTAGTGAGATGGAGGTGAAGAGCGACTTATGGGACAGCTGTGATGTCACTAATAAAGGAAATACACTGATACTCTGCCGCTGCTGCTGTGGATAACACAATGTGTGAGAATAGAAATCGCTGAACCCTCGCTTCCTCCTCATCCTTCCATTCGCATGCACACATCGTCCAGAACCCCCCACCGGGGTCACGGTAGTATTTATCCATTTAGAGAATCGGACCGCTTCCCTCACATCAGTGGATCCTTGCCTCCACTCTGGGATCTTATTTGGAAAGTTTATTCATTTCTTGTAAGTGATCTCCTGTGCGCTCTGCCCGCTCTCTGTGCGCTCTGCGCCACTGCGCTCTCTGCGGTCTGCGCGCTCTGCTGAATTATGTTGAATTTCATTTAAAACAATAATAAACAGACAAATAAATTTACATGACAATTGTTTACAGTGCGGGAGTTACACTCCAACAGAACGCATCACACTCGCGCTGTGGGTTTTACGCGGTGTCATTGCCGCCGGTCTACGGGGAGTATGACGGAAGTTGCATGTGCGCAGGACATCAGCTCCTGTGGAAACACACGAGCAAAGCGATGACGGAAGCGACGCTGATGGGATCGGTCCCAGAATTTCCTTGTGGTTAACTCTTTAGATTTGGAAGGGTCGAACATCAAAGCAGCAAACACAAAAACCTGAAGGGAACAACCTAAACTTAACTACTGAAATTAATGGAACCAAAAGACATGTTCCTATCCTGACTCCTCTTCCAGAAACAGGAGAAAAAATGGGTTCAACTCAAATCATACCCACCCCCCGAACCTGGCTGGGACATCCTCAACAGATCTTAAGACACGTTACAAGTGTAAGGGGTCAATTCTTAATACAGTTTTCGAGTTTTGGCAGTGTTATTTTTCCCGTTTTGCTGATATTTTAATTCATCCGACAGGATAGTGATTCCTATAGGCTGCGGGGATTTGGCGACGTCTATTAAGGGACACCGTAGAGCTCCCTCTCGCCCTCTCTCTCTCTCCACTGCCGGTCCTGTGTGTGTGAGTAAGTGCAGCGTGGCCGCAGCAGGTGCGGACACAAACTGTTTGTTGCGGTGATTTTGCTGAAAGTAACTTTAATGTCAACGGAGATCACTCAGAAAACGTTCCGCAAATATTAACCTTTACTCCGTCCCTAGAGCCAGCGTACAGCTGTGTGCGTGAGGGTGAGACCGTATCAGCGTCGGCATAAATGCGCGCTGTAATCTTCAGTCATAAGAGTAATACTTGTAAGTAATGCGCCGGAACAATTAACAGAGTCTTCACTATTGTGTGCGTGACATTAAGTTAAGTTGTCTTTTCCTGTTTTAGTAATTGCTCTCAAGACAATAAGGACGGCGTGGATCCCTGCTTTATTTTAAATGAATTAAAGGTATGACATAATGATGTGTTTTATGATTGTCAATGTTTTCAAACATTTTGATAAACTGGTTTAAATTGTGTGAACTAACTACAACAAGTTTGTTTTATAGGGCTGCCTTATTTGACCTCATTTAAATTTAGTTTCTTTCTGATTTATTGGTTTGATTATTGTGCTTTTTGTTTTATTTTATTTTGCTCTATGGGAATGTGCAATATGGTTGACTGGTACGTATTAAATAAATTGTATATTTCTGAAATCACAGCCTCTTCTGCTGATGTTTTAATGTTCCTGACAGGACGGTGATTCTTATAGGCTGCAGGGAGTCGGCGAAGTCTATTTAGGGACCCCCTAACTCTTCCCTTCTCCCCCTCTCTCTCTCCCCCCACTGCCGGTCCTGTGTGTGTGAGGAAGTGTTGCGTGGGCCGAGCAGGGATGGATTTATAAAAGAGTGCGTAGGATTCTTACTAAAAGTGTGCTTATGCCCAAAAGCAGGAAATGGCGTAAGCCAAAGCTAATTCCGATTTATAAAACCGTGCGCACGCAAAACCTGAACTCCAAATCCGCTCTCCACACGCTCAATTTCTACTATAAATGGTCAATGCATAGCACGTCACGAATATTAAATTATGAAGCTGACCAATGGTTTTCCACCGCGAGTCCTGACGGAGGCACGGCATCAAGCGATGTGAAGAGGAAGTAAAACTTTCAGACACTGACATCGAGGTGTTTGTTAGTGAGATGGAGGTGAAGAGCGACTTATGGGACAGCTGTGATGTCACTAATAAAGGAAATACACTGATACTCTGCCGCTGCTGCTGTGGATAACACAATGTGTGAGAATAGAAATCGCTGAACCCTCGCTTCCTCCTCATCCTTCCATTCGCATGCACACATCGTCCAGAACCCCCCACCGGGGTCACGGTAGTATTTATCCATTTAGAGAATCGGACCGCTTCCCTCACATCAGTGGATCCTTGCCTCCACTCTGGGATCTTATTTGGAAAGTTTATTCATTTCTTGTAAGTGATCTCCTGTGCGCTCTGCCCGCTCTCTGTGCGCTCTGCGCCACTGCGCTCTCTGCGGTCTGCGCGCTCTGCTGAATTATGTTGAATTTCATTTAAAACAATAATAAACAGACAAATACATTTACATGACAATTGTTTACAGTGCGGGAGTTACACTCCAACAGAACGCATCACACTCGCGCTGTGGGTTTTACGCGGTGTCATTGCCGCCGGTCTACGGGGAGTATGACGGAAGTTGCATGTGCGCAGGACATCAGCTCCTGTGGAAACACACGAGCAAAGCGATGACGGAAGCGACGCTGATGGGATCGGTCCCAGAATTTCCTTGTGGTTAACTCTTTAGATTTGGAAGGGTCGAACATCAAAGCAGCAAACACAAAAACCTGAAGGGAACAACCTAAACTTAACTACTGAAATTAATGGAACCAAAAGACATGTTCCTATCCTGACTCCTCTTCCAGAAACAGGAGAAAAAATGGGTTCAACTCAAATCATACCCACCCCCCGAACCTGGCTGGGACATCCTCAACAGATCTTAAGACACGTTACAAGTGTAAGGGGTCAATTCTTAATACAGTTTTCGAGTTTTGGCAGTGTTATTTTTCCCGTTTTGCTGATATTTTAATTCATCCGACAGGACAGTGATTCCTATAGGCTGCGGGGATTTGGCGACGTCTATTAAGGGACACCGTAGCGCTCCCTCTCGCCCTCTCTCTCTCTCCACTGCCGGTCCTGTGTGTGTGAGTAAGTGCAGCGTGGCCGCAGCAGGTGCGGACACAAACTGTTTGTTGCGGTGATTTTGCTGAAAGTAACTTTAATGTCAACGGAGATCACTCAGAAAACGTTCCGCAAATATTAACCTTTATTCCGTCCCTAGAGCCAGCGTACAGCTGTGTGCGTGAGGGTGAGACCGTATCAGCGTCGGCATAAATGCGCGCTGTAATCTTCAGTCATAAGAGTAATACTTGTAAGTAATGCGCCGGAACAATTAACAGAGTCTTCACTATTGTGTGCGTGACATTAAGTTAAGTTGTCTTTTCCTGTTTTAGTAATTGCTCTCAAGACAATAAGGACGGCGTGGATCCCTGCTTTATTTTAAATGAATTAAAGGTATGACATAATGATGTGTTTTATGATTGTCAATGTTTTCAAACATTTTGATAAACTGGTTTAAATTGTGTGAACTAACTACAACAAGTTTGTTTTATAGGGCTGCCTTATTTGACCTCATTTAAATTTAGTTTCTTTCTGATTTATTGGTTTGATTATTGTGCTTTTTGTTTTATTTTATTTTGCTCTATGGGAATTTGCAATATGGTTGACTGGTACGTATTAAATAAATTGTATAGTTCTGAAATCACAGCCTCTTCTGCTGATGTTTTAATGTTCCTGACAGGACGGTGATTCTTATAGGCTGCAGGGAGTCGGCGAAGTCTATTTAGGGACCCCCTAACTCTTCCCTTCTCCCCCTCTCTCTCTCCCCCCACTGCCGGTCCTGTGTGTGTGAGGAAGTGTTGCGTGGGCCGAGCAGGGATGGATTTATAAAAGAGTGCGTAGGATTCTTACTAAAAGTGTGCTTATGCCCAAAAGCAGGAAATGGCATAAGCCAAAGCTAATTCCGATTTATAAAACCGTGCGCACGCAAAACCTGAACTCCAAATCCGCTCTCCACACGCTCAATTTCTACTATAAATGGTCAATGCATAGCACGTCACGAATATTAAATTATGAAGCTGACCAATGGTTTTCCACCGCGAGTCCTGACGGAGGCACGGCATCAAGCGATGTGAAGAGGAAGTAAAACTTTCAGACACTGACATCGAGGTGTTTGTTAGTGAGATGGAGGTGAAGAGCGACTTATGGGACAGCTGTGATGTCACTAATAAAGGAAATACACTGATACTCTGCCGCTGCTGCTGTGGATAACACAATGTGTGAGAATAGAAATCGCTGAACCCTCGCTTCCTCCTCATCATTCCATTCGCATGCACACATCGTCCAGAACCCCCCACCGGGGTCACGGTAGTATTTATCCATTTAGAGAATCGGACCGCTTCCCTCACATCAGTGGATCCTTGCCTCCACTCTGGGATCTTATTTGGAAAGTTTATTCATTTCTTGTAAGTGATCTCCTGTGCGCTCTGCCCGCTCTCTGTGCGCTCTGCGCCACTGCGCTCTCTGCGGTCTGCGCGCTCTGCTGAATTATGTTGAATTTCATTTAAAACAATAATAAACAGACAAATAAATTTACATGACAATTGTTTACAGTGCGGGAGTTACACTCCAACAGAACGCATCACACTCGCGCTGTGGGTTTTACGCGGTGTCATTGCCGCCGGTCTACGGGGAGTATGACGGAAGTTGCATGTGCGCAGGACATCAGCTCCTGTGGAAACACACGAGCAAAGCGATGACGGAAGCGACGCTGATGGGATCGGTCCCAGAATGTCCTTGTGGTTAACTCTTTAGATTTGGAAGGGTCGAACATCAAAGCAGCAAACACAAAAACCTGAAGGGAACAACCTAAACTTAACTACTGAAATTAATGGAACCAAAAGACATGTTCCTATCCTGACTCCTCTTCCAGAAACAGGAGAAAAAATGGGTTCAACTGAAATCATACCCACCCCCCGAACCTGGCTGGGACATCCTCAACAGATCTTAAGACACGTTACAAGTGTAAGGGGTCAATTCTTAATACAGTTTTCGAGTTTTGGCAGTGTTATTTTTCCCGTTTTGCTGATATTTTAATTCATCCGACAGGACAGTGATTCCTATAGGCTGCGGGGATTTGGCGACGTCTATTAAGGGACACCGTAGCGCTCCCTCTCGCCCTCTCTCTCTCTCCACTGCCGGTCCTGTGTGTGTGAGTAAGTGCAGCGTGGCCGCAGCAGGTGCGGACACAAATTGTTTGTTGCGGTGAGTTTGCTGAAAGTAACTTTAATGTCAACGGAGATCACTCAGAAAACGTTCCGCAAATATTAACCTTTATTCCGTCCCTAGAGCCAGCGTACAGCTGTGTGCGTGAGGGTGAGACCGTATCAGCGTCGGCATAAATGCGCGCTGTAATCTTCAGTCATAAGAGTAATACTTGTAAGTAATGCGCCGGAACAATTAACAGAGTCTTCACTATTGTGTGCGTGACATTAAGTTAAGTTGTCTTTTCCTGTTTTAGTAATTGCTCTCAAGACAATAAGGACGGCGTGGATCCCTGCTTTATTTTAAATGAATTAAAGGTATGACATAATGATGTGTTTTATGATTGTCAATGTTTTCAAACATTTTGATAAACTGGTTTAAATTGTGTGAACTAACTACAACAAGTTTGTTTTATAGGGCTGCCTTATTTGACCTCATTTAAATTTAGTTTCTTTCTGATTTATTGGTTTGATTATTGTGCTTTTTGTTTTATTTTATTTTGCTCTATGGGAATGTGCAATATGGTTGACTGGTACGTATTAAATAAATTGTATATTTCTGAAATCACAGCCTCTTCTGCTGATGTTTTAATCAGG